>NC_067199.1:33603018-33915371 GCF_000699445.3 Schistosoma haematobium | reverse complement strand
GCGAATTGTCTTGATAAAGTCATTATGGCCCCATGTGATATATAATAAAGGAAAATCCAAATCATCTAAAAATGAACAAGTGAGTGACTATCTGAAATCATTCACTAAATGAATAATTCACGTTCCTTTTGAGTTAACCGTGAAGGGTACGAGTATCGTGCTAAAAAACAAGCTGATGAATCTCAAACAGGATTAAACGAGCCTTCTGAATCCGATTGCTAGCCATATTCCGTCTATTCTGTATCAGTTTTTGAGAGTATTCAGAAGACAATCTATTCAGTTTCCTCATTGTTCTATGTGTTTTGCTCGTCTTTAAATATCTTGATAAAATTTTGATGGGATAACAGAGAACTATTTTCTTCAACACATTGTATGTATGAATATTGGTCAAGGCTTTCTGGGTTTCTTAAATGGTTTTCTCATTTGTTTTTATAAAGAAATAGCATGTGAATATGGAGTTTACATTGGAAACTTTAGAGTATGCCTGAATCAAAAAATGACTTTTACATACGCCATTAATGTTGTTTACCGTACAAATAAACTCATATATGTTATCAAGTCGCCTTATTTATATGCACAAACTCAAAAATGATAGTGATATTTGTAAGATCAGTTCGCAACCATTGTTTCATTGCAAAAAGAAATATTTTGTTGTCACCTCACGTGGGTACCTGTAATTGAAAGGTAATAAAGTAATACAATAAATATCTGAGATATTCATTCTTCCTAAGGGCATAGCATCAATCGTAAGTACATCATTTTATAGTCAATTCTACAGCCTCAACAGTTGGGTTTCATTATTAATAATCAGTATAGAATAGTGAAATGGACTAATTACGGAGCTTTTGTTGTCGTGCTGAACATCTTAAGATGATTATGAAAGTTTCATAATTTAACCACTAGAGATAATACATCATATATATGATTAATATAGACAATACAATGAGTTGAAGTTTATCAGAAACATGTGATGCATTATCACAACATTTAGAACGATCGGACACACATTTACTTGTAAGAACGTTGATATGTCTCGATAGTTTTCATCACAGACTGATATTGATTATATAACCATTGGAAACCGGGGATTCTTAGAAAGCTATCTCTTCCTAGTATGAAACTTCACACCATTGCGCATTCATGACCTCCCCACTAGTGATCGAACTAAGGACATTCAGCTCTCTAGCCTAAATATCAGACAACTGAGCTGATTTTGAATAAGTTGCATGTTTAAATTTAGTCAGTTCACGATATTACACGAATATCTTCCGTTAACTTCGGTGGATAACTGTTTCACACCCAACATGGTTGAACTTTACGATTCATAACTTATCACTCTAGCTGTGAGATATAATTCTTACAACTAGTCACTAGTGAACACGTCGTTATTATTAGCAAGCAGGATTGCGACTGTTCAGTTCCGAAAATCCACATTCAAAGCTTTCTCGTTCTCAATGGTTGTCTAACCAAGATCAGTCCATAATATAAGCAATAAAGATTCAACAAACTTCACAATCCTCTCTATATGTTTATATTTTGCAAATAAATGTCGAACTAGACAACATGAATCATGCAACTATGAACAATAAATCAATAGTATCAGACTAGATTTAGTTTAACTATGAACTGTTTAATCATCCAGAATAGCATGATGCATATTGTTTCTCATATCATCTCGTTATTTTCTTACCTTCCAATCCATCTGATGTTACTTTTATTTTTTATATAAAAATGTTTGAACAAGTTGATTACTTATTCGATTATTGGCAATCTATTAGACTAAAAGACCACACAGATTTGTTAAACTTTGTCTGATAAATCTATCAAATTAACTAACTGTTTTGAAATGATTCATATACTCTAGGTAAATTGTAAACTGCTAGTGATTAAATAAAAATAATATATTTGTAATATCCCAATGAGTAGAAAATTAGATTTTCTGACGTTTCGTGGCTTAGTGTAAGTCACTTCTTCAGAGAATAAATAACCAAACTAAAATTAATCCAAGTTTAAATAGTACAACGGAACAATGCATTGTTCCGTTGTACTATTTAAACTTGGATTAATTTTAGTTTGGTTATTTATTCTCTGAAGAAGTGACTTACACTAAGCCACGAAACGTCAGAAAATCTAATTTTCTACTCATTGGGATATTACAAATATATTATTTTTATTTATAACAATCAACCCAATGCTCAATTTATTCGAAATTATCAAATCAAACCTTGGTAATGACACCTGCTAGTGATTAAATTGAATTTCATGCTAGCAACGTAAGGGTTTAAATCTCACCATTATTGTTGTTAAGGACTGTGAGTGATCTGTTACTTTTAGCATTTGTACATCCTGTGCGGGTTCTTTCGATATTGCTATCAGTCACAAGTTTATGTAAACAGAGATGGATAGTGGTAGCGATGGGATCTGAGAAGCGCATCTCATATTGTTTAGAACTCGTCAGTTGGATTTACCTGCATCCCAGTCTTGATGTTCATTTCGGAACTCTAATCCATTACCTTTTGTTTCAAATGGCAATGAGTTGTCTATTTAGTTAATGAATCCAGATAAACACTAGCTTGTGCCACACAGCTGAATTATAATTCACTTGAAAGGGTTTGACTTTGTTTATTGTCTGTATCAGGACAATATCGAAGTTATCCGCATAGGATCCACATATACTAAAAGGAACTGATTATTTCCAGTATTCGCGCGGGTGATATATGATTAAGAATGATTAAAGATCAATGGATAATATGCTGTTATTTTAACAGTTTAACTCAATGGTTACTCATAATCTAGAAAGGTATTTTACTGAGAAGTTCATTACACGCGGTGATTACAATAAAGCTAACATATTAACCTTCAACTAATTTACAATATTTTGTGATTATGATGTAGTAACAATGTTGAAATCATTCTTATTCGCAACATGAATAAGCTTTATCAGTAGTTCAATCTCTAATTTATTCATATATTCTTGATAAATTGTTTGTAAGAATTCTATTCAACATTATGGTCATGTTTCAACACAGAAAGTATTCAATGTGTTTAACAATTTACCATCTTTTCAGATAGTGCTGGAAATGTAATCCATAGGATTCTAACATTTAATTTGAATGTATCAAGCTTAATGTGAATTTTTATCATTTTTAATTTATTCATGTCAAAAGTTGTTAATGAAATCTGCTATTAATTGTATAAAAAGGGACGAAGAACTGTTTTATTATTATTATTTGAACACATAGATATTGGTACAAAGAGGCATCAAACAGATATGCGCCACACAAATCTCATTTGATATGTGTGAAGGCTGTGATACCGCCCAAGTGCCCAAACCTAGGCAGGTGGTTTTCTTAGGGGGCCACATCCGGAGCCTTCGACCTGAACGTCTGATTCACAAAGTAGTGGAGCATCGTAAGAAGACTCAGTCACATGGAAGCCGGTGACCAACGATTGGCTCATACGCAATTTGTTCCCTCAGGATACTGGAGCCCATGTGTACCATTGGTTTGGAACCAGGGTTTTTCAACTCCCCTAGGTGGAATCTTTATGTCCACCAACCCCGTTAAAGCGTCGGGCATTCGATTTTCGTCCTCTCAGTTTCGTAAACAACATCCGAGATACGAGAAGGCAATGAGTAGGACTTCCCTGACAGAGGATTTTCAAACTCCCAGTTTAGAAAAAGCAATGTGCAATTTCAATATTTTAATTGTGTAGTTTTAGTGCGAAATTCAAATGTCATGTATTGCAGGAAGTATTGGTATTTTAATGTACTGCTTTAGATGTTTGAAATGATTGGGAAGAATTATCGTTCCCAGCTTTAAATTAAATATAATGGTGTTAAATATATCAAGTACTTAATTCTACTTTTATAGATTGTATATACCAAGGAATTAGAAATTATCCCTAATTCTTAACCCTTAATCTCTAAACAAACCTAAACCTAGTGGTACTTAATCTTGTTGACAAAATCCTTAGGTAGCTCCTCTTATATTTTCGAGTTCAATTTATTGATCAATATGGCTACAGGGCATATTGCATTGTGGCTGATATCAGTTCATGATGAAAATCCTAATTCTCTAATTCAAACCCTTAATACTTAGTTGTAACTATGCTATCTTTATAAGTCGGTTTAAATCCCTTTAAAGGTTCGAGAATATGTATATTCAATACCCATCAGTGCAAGTTTTTGTGACACTTTTTTAATTTACAGGCAGAGTAGTTTGTTGAGGGCATTAAAAGAATTGATAATTTTATTACTTGAGTTCATGAGTCAATTAAAGCTAGACCATCATGAAAAATCTGGAAGCACTCCAAGGTCACTTCGTCCCAGAATGAGTCCTATCAACAGGCCAAATCCACGACCCTGCACGTAAGACTCGAACACAAGTCCTGCGGTCTCGCACGCAAGCGTCTAACCTCTATACCAGTGAGCTGGTATCCAATCGTATTAATGTCTAACTTCAACCAATCCACGAAATTAAGCCACTGTTCTGGGTTCGAAACTCAAGAACAGGATTGTAGATGCGCACTGCTGAGGAGCCCCATACGAGGACGAAAAGGCCGTTCAGTGCTTCCAGGTTTTCAATGATGGTCTAGCATTTATTAACTTATAAATTCAACTCTTAAAATTACTACAATCTCCACAAAACCCTTTCTGTTTAAAATCTATCTGAACTTTATCATATCAATGCTTGTTTTTCCATAAGCTATCCATTCAAATATAATGTTTTTTGTTTGGCTTAAAAGCTAGATAGCAATCAATCAAGGTTATTTTAAGCTCATCGATACACTATATTTTATCATATATATATATATCATAAAACAGATCATGGAACATATAATTCCATGAGTTGACGGATTATCTTTCATAATTATATATTTTCAAAAGAATCATTCTTTTTTTTTCTACCGACCAAATAAAATTGATGCTGGGAATCAAATGTTAAAACAGTTCAACATGAACTAAATTTAACAGGACTAAATATTAAACTTAAACTTAAAGGAGAATTTAAGGTCAATATATATGAATACGTTAGTTGTTTTGTATTCGATCAAAACTTAACTATATAGAATACGTTTACTTCATAGTATGAATAAATATAATGCCTTATAAATACTAACGTCGGATTCATTGAAATCAGTCTGACTTGTGTTGCTTTTTAATACATCTACATCTATTTTTATCAGGTATATGTATATATCCATCCACTGACTTACTATTCAACCATGTGGTTTATTTCTTTTCATTAGTTAAAGTCCAAAAATCTTCAACTAAGAAATCATTGACTGTTAAACAGAAAATTCACAAAGATTTAAATAGGAACTTTTGTCTAAATTTGATCAAATAGTTTCACAGTATTTGGGCGCCGAGTTAATTTGGGACATTAAAGAGAAAGAATGTATTTGTAAAATATCAGCGAAAGAATTTGTCAACGTTTCAGTTGGCAATCTGGTTCAAGCATTTTCAAGAAACATCAAAATTATCGAAGATAAATAGGTACATCGTTCTCCGGTTTACTGTATACTGAATAAGTAATCCAATCAATGTTAACAATGTTTAAAGTAGGTATTTACATTAATGTGTAAGAGATATGTGGTGTGAGACGAAAAGCAATTCCCTAAATAACAGTCTGGTCAGAGTAGTTAGATCGACTTCTTACTTAGCTAACCGTAGTTTCCCATTTTATAATCAATTAGTGGCGTCTACTCAGACAAAGTGCAGGTTACTTGCTTTTGCCTCTTTTATAGGTAACTATCGGTCCAGCTGATCCCATGGCGGATGCTATATCAGATATACTACTAGACGAATAAGTGAACGTCATCCTGAGTGATAAACAAGAACTTTCGTCTAAATTTAATCGAACAGTTTCCCAGTATTTGGGCGCCGTGTTGATGTGAGATATTAAAGAGGAAGAATGTATTTGTAAAACCTCAGTAAATGAATTTGAAGTAAATCCAACGTTTCGACTGGCAATCTGGTCCAGGCTTTTTCAAGGAAATATAATCAAACATCAAAATTGTCGAATATAAATAGGTACATGGTTCTCCGGTTTACCTTATCCTGAATAAGTCATCCAATCAATGTTACCAATGTTTAAAGTAGATATTTACATTAGTGTGTAAGAGACATACAACTAGCTGTCCAATGGTAGCTAATAAATAATAATAAGTAAACCTGAACTCCTTATTCCATTCCATCTATATCGCATCAACTGATTAACAGATATTACACTCAACGGTTCAAATCAGTTATCTTATCTGAATATGTTGAACAATTGACTGAAACATTGAAATAACAAACTTTCAATTACAAATACATTCTTACTCTTTGAATTCTTTTATCTTGTTTATTTATCTTCATTTAATGCACGCTGTGACATTTGTGATTCATATCATATATAAAATGCATATGCTTTCTTAATATTCACCAACCGAAGACAATATATAATGAACGAAATTTCTTCTTCTCACTTACGTATACACACAATCTGTTATCTTAACACTTTTCGTTTCACACCACATATCTCTTACACATTAATGTAAATACCTAATTTAAACATTGCTTACATTGATTGGATTACTTAATCAGTAGACAGTAAACTGGAGAACCATGTACCTATTTATCCTCGATAATTTTGATGTTCCTTGAAAAAGCTTGGACCAGATTGCCAGTCGAAACGTTGGATTTACTTCAAATTCATTCACTGAGATTTTACAAATACATTCTTCTTCTTTAAACAAAGATTATCTTTATGAATGGAAGATGTTGACTTCCTAGTTTGAATGTATTTTTTCCTCATCATTTCATCATTTACATATCGAACTAATTATTCATGAAGTATGACGGATACTCATATTGTTTTTATATTTATAGTTTACCTATTATAAAAAACAAAGGATACATTGAAATATCTATGTTGTTTACATTTCACACTGAACAAAGTGACTTGCAGATTGATTTTCATAATAACACTTTTTAAATCATAAATCCAGGAAAATTCTATTCTGTTGTACAATATACATATGACGTAATAACTTCTATAACAATTACTCTGGTTCTTTATAAAAATATAAAGATTATGGTGCAAACGATCTCCTAGTAATATTCAAGCATTCAAGCACATGAGACCGAAAATCCTGGGTTTGAATTTCGCGAGCAAGATTGTGGATGAGCACTGATGTGGAATCCTATAATAGGATGAAATGGCGGTCTAACATTATTCGGTTTGTGATTTCAATCAAAAAAGCATCAAGATATTTTGTTCCAGTGCTATCATAATATAATAAGTTTAAACTTAGAGAAAACTTTGAAATCTGTTTTCTGTATATTCATTTTTTAATAAAACAACACTTAATCTTAAAACAATTGGAAACCATTGGAATCAACATTAAGAGGTCTAATACTATCAATAATATTATTACAATGACATTAATTCAGCAATTCCATCGAGAAAGTTCTTCTACTTAAAATGATTTATCAAACTAACTAATTGAAATCTATTTATTAACTCTTTTAGTCATCTGAATAGAGAATGAGAGTCAACTTACAATGTGGTCTATCGAATGAGTTATCAGTTTACATTTTCAAGTTATTTGAAACCATCAGTATGAGGTTGTGGAGATTATTGAGTTTTCGATTGAGATCATGAATCGCTGAATGTTAGACCACCATTGAAAACCTGGAAGCAATGGACGGCCATTTCTTTCTAGTATGAGACTGCCCAGCAGTGCGCAACCACGATCCTGCACGCGGGACTCAGACCCAGGACCTTCGGTCTGACGCATGAATGCTTAACCTCAAAATCACCGTGCCAGCATCCAACATTGCTAATGTCTAACGTGGATTGGTTGAAGTTAGATATTATTTAAAACTATTAGTGTTAATTATACTACTTTTCAAAACTATGTATGTTCTATCCAAAGAAGTTGTTATCTCCGACAATGTTATTCGGAACATTATGCTATTATTATTTAGAATTAGGGCAATTAATCTAAAACTTGAAGCCTTTCGATATAACTTTTTGTTTCGTCATAAATAATACGCATTTCTGGTGAGCATTTAATCAGATGAAACAGTTCCTCGGCTTTTACTTACCATAAATAAACAGTCATTTCATTTCATAGGCTTCCATCTAATCGATTTCAAGAAAATTATTTTGACAACAAATGCATATATATATATATATATATATATATATATATATATACTAATTGAATTTTTTCTGGTTAGTGTGTTTTTAGCGAGTTGATTTTATACGGGATGGGGTCGCTAACCCCTTGACCAACCCTCCTCCTATATCCGGGCTTGGGACCGGAAATAGCCATACCATACTTTGACTTGTTTCACTTCATACCAATTAGCGCTGTTTGGTATCTTCATTCATTCAGTGCGAATAATGGAAATATCTTTACGTCTATACTTACTAAATCCATATCTGAATACTTTAATGTTAATACAATTTGTTAGCGTTTCTGTGACGTAATATCATTTGGTTTCAATCACTCTAAATACTTTATATTAATTACTATTGAAAGGTATTCAATGTATTCAATGTTTTATGGTTTGTATTAATAATCAAATTTTATCTCCGTTCATGACAAAGAAAAAAAACAATAAATAAACAACAACATATAAGTGTGTTTACTTTTGATCTAGTTTCCATTATTCAACTTAAAATAGACATATATCTGAGATTTTTAATGCGTTTTCATTGATAACAAGTCAATATTATAGATGTATATGTCTATAGCTTATGCAAATATTTACTTAATGTTTTTTTCAGTTATACATAGCTAGACTTTGTGGTAGGAATAATCAATCAATCAAAATCATTTTCATCTGTAGAAATATATACATAATTCAATAAACCAGAAGTAATTCACTACTGAAAAGACATCGGTAATAAGATGTAGAATCTATTAGAGGATCATAAGATGTATTTTAGTAAGTGAGAACACAAATGGGAGACAATCAAACATTATAGAATATTTTTTAGTAAAATTTGAGAACTATACAGTAAATACTTCATTTGCAAAATATCAGTCAATGTTCTCAGACTTTACTATTCCTTCATTTTTACAGCTATCATTGATTGTTCTCGTTCTCTTTTATTTGTTCTTCTTAACCTTCTACCTCCAGACATTTCTTTTTTGATTGATGATACATACTACTCATGTCTGATGACATCAGTAGTACACATCACAGTATTTCTTTATATGTGCATAAAAATTTCTTTAAAGTCGAAATGATGTAGAAAATTATGATTGTATAATATTTCTCCAAGACAGTAAACTAACTCCGCCTGAGTTACTGCCGGTCCCAAGCCCGGACAAGGAAGGAGGGTTGGGCATGGTGTTAGCGATCCCATCCCGTAGAAAAATAACTCGTTAAAAAAACGCTAACCAGAAAAAAATTAAGACATTAAATTATTCATATGACAAATTGTTTGACTTGAAAACTAATAATGAAAAGACGAAATCATTTAAACTTTAGAGATTTAGATAAATTTAAAAGTTAACCATCATTCAAAATTAAACATATTAAATATTCAAACAAATAAAATTTTAACTAGACTTTAAGTGATCTTAAATCTGACTCTAAATGGATCGTTTTTTCATCAACGGAGATGACTTCGTTAGGTTCGTCGTCGGCGAACTCACTAATCTACTGGGGCTTTTCACTTTGACGTCAATTAGATCGGACGATGTTATCAAGTCGGGCTTACCATTTTAGTGGTTCCCTTTTATTACATGTCTGACTCATTACGTTTGTAACCCGGTATCTGAATACATTTATATCATATGAATGACTGTTGTTGATAATGTACATATCGCCGATCCTCCTATGTAATCATCGACTTAACTTACGTTAGTGTACAACGGAATTAAATACGTCAATAACAATCATTCATAAAACATAGGAAATAGACGTATTAGAATTTCATTTTGGTTACTGACTTATTTAATTCCGTTACACACTAACGCAACTTAGGTCAATGATTACATACGAGAATTGGCGGTATGTATATTATCAACAACAATCATTCATATGATATAACTGGAGTCGAATCCCAGGCCACAAAAGACTCATGTATAGATAATTAGTGTTAACTTTGAAACAGAACTATTGAAGATATGAATAAATAAATTGTTGACCAGTTGACTAATCATTTTGTAACACTTCATTATGTAACATACGAAATGTTTTTTTTCCAAATCAAATCATTCTTAGATTATATTTCGAAATGAAATCGCTTGATAAAGATATTCTGAAGATGATACATCCATTAGTGTGTGATATGTCTTCTCAATTGAACGATACTTTGTTATATCTGGTCGTCGCTGATTGTCAGGTCAGAATCGCTTATCACTTATACTTGTAAAGCGAGGAACCATCACAATTCTCACGACGAGAAAGTAAGAACACAAAGACTTGTATAAGCGAAGATTTATTAACCCCAAAACACGCAGTCAACAACGACCCTAAGTGAAAATACATCCATTTATATATTGATTCGTTAACTGATTTTAATTAATAATTAGAATACTTAGTTATAACAAATCATATGCTGAGTATAGTATAGGTCAACCTAATGCAAGTATATCGTATATTATACAGAATAAGTCATACGGGAAAAACAAAACCGAATACTACACTGAATAATCATCATATCGCATTAAAACAGAAGTAATCTTGAACAAAAAATCATAATGAGCAAATCAATCTAATTTTCGGATTAATAATTTGGATATATAATTGTAGAACCTGAAGAGAATTTATCGAAAAGATTATTCTTCGTTCAAATATTAGTCTTTTAATATGACGGGGATTGCATAATTATTGTTATTAACTAATCAAATCTATGGTTGACATTGGAAATCATTAATGACTTGTGGAGAAATTGTGGCGAAACTCTATTTTATGGACGAGTCAATCAGAAGCGTTTGAGGAATTTCAAGGTCAAAGAGCCAAGTTCAACACCTGATGCTCATATACGATCGGTTTACAGCGGATTTTAGAGTACAGGTGATTATTGAGCGGCTACAAGAGATGAGACTACTTAGAAGTTCCTGTACCTGTGACTGCGGTTATCAAATGACTGCAGTAAATTGTGCAGACTATCGTGATGAGATTGTATTTCGTTGTTCATTATGTTGGAGAAAAACGTCTGCTCGAACGGGGACTTTCTTCGCTCGATCGCGACTGAGACTGAGGCAAAGCATGATAATAGTTGCAAATTGGATAATAAAGGCACCAGTAACACTGGCTGCGGCGTTTACAGATGTTACTGAAATTTCAGCCGTCCAGTGGTATCAGTAAATTCGTGATATATGTGCACTTAAAATGCCACGTCTACACGTATCATTCGGAGGAGTCGGAAGTATTGTAGAAATAGATGAAACAGTAGTACGAAAGCAAAAATACAACAGGGGACGTAGTATTAAGGAAGATTGGGTAAGTAGCACTTCCGTAAATATACTTGACAGCTACTTGGAATTTATGATCGATCATACTAACAACACTGAAGCCATGTGGTCGAGATTGAAGGAATATTTAAGACCGTACTACGAGTCTAGAGGACGACTATATGGACGAGTTCTTATATCGTATGCATTATGATTTCAGAACATCTGAACCTTTATCAAACCTTAACAAGTTTTTAAATCACGTAAAAGAAGAATATTCACTGTAATTCATTAGTTTCTTATAATGTATTTTTACTTTATACTAACTGTCTTCTGATTGGCTAATAATTGTCAAGGCCATTTAGGATTCGTTCAAGGTTCGTCCATAAATTAGTTTCGCCGAAATTGTGAAAGTCTATGTCATTTTGAGCTATGTTATGGTACATTTGTTCAGAAAAATAAAGTATTTAATCAAGTTTACACAATCGTATAAGTTGTTACCATGTAAATCATAATCATGAAAATAATTTATATAAATAAGTCATTACATATTTCAATAGTTAAGATCATGAGCCAGTTGAAGCTAGATCACCATGGGAAACCTGGAAGCACTGGACGGCCGTTTCGTCCTACTGTGTCACTCAATTTCCTGGGTTAGTTGAAGTTATACATTAACACCGTTGGATGCCGGCTCAGTGGTCTAGTGGTTAGTAGGTCCTGGGTTCGAACCTTGCAGATGGCGAGGTCTTGGATGCGCACTGCTGAGGAGTCCCACAATAGGACGAAACGGCCGTCCAGTGCTTCCAGATTTTCCATGGTGATCTAGCTTCAACTGACTCATGATCTTAGCCATTGAAATTACTACAATCTCCACAAAAACCCATCTGACATTACATATTTATCAATAACCTTTAAAATAATTAATACTGTCCATTGTCGTTGACTTTCGAACTTGTACAAACTATTAAATAAGTAGTAAATTACATCAAAACAATTATGGACAGCTTCCTCTGATATAAAGTTGTTGAGGACGATTTTAAACAAACTCTACGCTTTCTTCTACAATTATTAATATTGAAGAACAATGATACACTTCATAGTATTCAGACATACTTCATACGGTGTCATAGTCAGATACTTTGTCATATCATGACGTAAATATTGATAATAATCGATCATTGATTAGAAAACAACATCATGTTGTCTAGAATGTGGCATAAGTCGAATTCTATAGATCATGTTGCCATACAATCTATACACTAGGTGGCATGACATTACAAAACCTATTGTTCCTGTATATTGACTGTGTGTTTTGATAATATTCATCATCATACATATTTTCAATTTCATATGAAGTGATCTGTAACTGTAGTATTTAAACTACTAATCCATTATCACTGAACTAATCATTCATACTAAATAGTTACTATGTTTATTGAGCACTATGGGTAAACATACTGGTTTCGAAAAAACAAACTATCTAATTGTAGATATGTCGAATGGGTTTTCTTTCTATACCATGTAAACCACTATAACAGAATGGACATGCTTAGTTCATCTTTTTACAATCTTATTTCATCTGATTACCTAATAAAATGATGAAAAGAGTTAAGTTGATGTATAACAAAAAAAAATATGAAAATTTTATCAATACTATTTTTCCCTTGACTGAAAATTACAAAAAAAAAACAAAAAAACATCAGGGAAACTTATCAATCAATCAATCAATCAACCAGTCAATCATTCAGAAAATCAAATCAACAGAAAACTAGATAATATCCTTACCTGAATAATAATAATAATAATAATAATAATAATAATAATAAGGATTATTTTGATTCCATGTTCTACTACACATGATATTTATTCACTAACCCTAGAGGTTGAAAGAATAAGCACAGCAACAAAAGATACCGAGTTGAAATTGTGAAATAGGAATTTCAGAGAAGTATTGATAACATTAGTAGTATTATTAGTAGTATAATGCTGATGAAGGAACGAACATATCATAATAATAATTAAATTACATAATGTTTATGTAAGAGAAGTGAAAAAGAAACTTTGAAAATGTCAAAAATAGATCTTATAAAGTGTGTAAAAATGAAAAATAATAAGATTATAGATAGATAGATATCTACACTTATATATCTAATTAGGATTACAAATCATCATCACATTATTAGATTAGTGTTACTATCATTTAGTATCTACATATTCACTATCATATTTGGATACATAATGATAAGGTGTAATGATGATTTTAGCTACATTCTATATTTATTATTATTACCTAGTGATTCTGACATAAGTTCCATGTAAGTGTAAACGTTCACACATTGACCGATATATATATTATTTGGACATGAAAACAAACAACGGCTTAATGATTATAATCAGTGATAAGTTTTGAAAATATAAAAATATTTCTGATGAAAAAGTTAGCAACTGTTGGATTAACATACTTACAATAACATTGTTTATAATACACATTTCAACAACTGTTTAGGCCAACCTAGTCGTTATGGTGTTTTTACATTTATACATTGTGTGTCAACGAACCCCATTAGACAACGCTTTTTGAATGAGAAAAATTCAAATCTCAAAAGGGGATTACTTATTCAACATTAAAAACCAAGAAAAAAAACTAATTGCATTTTGTCTCTAAACTGCTTAAAAACAAAACGTTTCTCTAAACATATAGTCAATGTGATATGTGTTGTAAGTTGTAATCTTGTGCTCTATCAATATATGACGCAATGATATCGCCAATTAGAGAACAGTGATTTATCGACCGAACCGATAACACACAAAACCCGTACGAGCAGCCTAGAGTCTTTATCGATCCTTCTTCCTGACTAGCCCTGCCTGTTGAGTCCAGAACATCAGTTTCAACCTCCACGATATGAATCATGTATTTCAAACATACTGGGCTTATATACAAAAACAAAAAAGGGACATCACACAATAAAATAGAAAACAACATTTGTACAAGATCTAGCCAAATGTGACTGTGAATATGGGAGGCTGTAATTGATAGACTAGGCATAACTTAAGAATGGTAAATCGTATAATAATAGTCTATAAGTCAAAATAAAGCTTATAACAAGGGGAACACGAATATGAATAGTTTATTTATTTAACAATTATGCAATAAAAATATTGTATAGTATTAGCGCATAAATAGATCCCAACAGTTACCATTCCTTACTCTAGCTGGGATATACCAATATGATGTGTAAGTTAGATTACAAAAATTATCTGCTCCTAATCAAGATTATGTTTGAGAATGGTTGACTTGATTCATATAATAGTCAATAGTGTTCGTGTGGATAAAATACATTCTCCTCATCTAACTATAACTAATAATGCTGACGTTCTTGATCTAACTCATAACTCCAGCCTGAATCCGGATAGCTAACATTTTTGGTTACTATAATAAGTAATTTACTCACAATTGATCATCCATTCAAGTTTATTGTTTACTATTCTAAAATGTTATATAATTAGGTAGTATTTTCTGAGTGGCCAGTAATTTGCCCAAGGTCGGCAGTAGTTTTACAGCGTGCTCAAATTGAACATGAAAAATCTATATGCAATTTATTAGTTGGATTCATCAGTCAAATGAAGCTAGACCACCATGGAAAACCTGAAAGTACTGAGTGGTCGTTTCGTCCTAGTATTGGACTTCTCACCAGTGGTTGAAGTTAACATTAGCACCGTTGTATGCCGGCCAGGTTAAGTGTTCGCGCGCTACACTGCTAGACGGAACCGCGGACGCGCACTGCTGAGGAGTTCCATACTAGGACGAAATGGCAGTGGAGTCCTTCTAGGTTCTGAATAATGGTCTATCTTCAATTGACTCATGAATTCAACTATTAAATTACTATAATATTCACAAAACCCCTCTCTGATTATAGTCATATAGAATTTGTTTTTTCTTTATTATATTAATAGAAGGATATATAAATATAAATTGGTTAATGAATGCATTATAGTCATTTACAATACAGTGAAAACATATTTTCGTCAAACATGAAAATCACTATTTAAGCCAAAGATATTCATGACTAAAGTAACATACTTATAGTAATTTGTAGATAAACTTAACTACAATGAATTTGCTTCATCGATACTTGATAAGGTTTTTAAACGAAGAAATGATACTATTTTATCGAATCAAATTCAAATCAGAGAAGTGAAAGACTTTTCAAAATATTCACATAACTGAGATTGGTCTGTGGAGATTGTTGAATTTCATTAGTTTTGAGATTAAGCGCTTGTATGTGAAAGTGAAGACCCTAGGTTCTGTCATTGGTTAGATCATTAGTACACACTCATGAGGAGGTGCATACTACTAAGACAAAAGAGCTTTTCATCCCTTCCAAACTTAATAAGGTCAGTTCATGATGTCTACTATATATATTCATATAAGTTGGTTCTTTTTATAAAGTGATTCTTTTAGAATGCACACAGTCAATATAAATTGTATAATAAATGCATTTATACTTATTCAGACTATTAATTCATGTTTTTGTTAGATAAACGGAAAAAAGGTTTTAATTTGAAACGGTTAAACTAAGATGTTTGTATGCATCTGATGGTTAGGAGGTTGGTTTTTTAACCATTAAATTTAAGGTACAAACCTCACGTCAAGTCAATTTAAGCAGCCAGATAATAATAATGCCATTATCACTTACATAAAACAACGAGACTTGCAGCTGACTTCATAAATCTATTCTTGGTATAAATTAGTACAGTAGAGTAAATGACGGGATAAAAGTGATCGTTAGTTCTATTTACGTACTTACTTACTTATGCCCGTTACCCCCTCGTGGTGGAACATAAGACGTAGAAAGTAAGAAATGAAGATGATATTATGTAGAAAAAAGTTACGCAACAAGTACTTGTAATTAAGGTTGTCACATAAAGAGAAGATTGATAACTGAATCTTTTTGTATGCAGAAACTTTATTTAAATATTATCATGGCAACTGATTCACTAAAATTTAATAAATCCGACATACTTCACTTATTGATAATCCTGAAATATGTAGCGTTGACATCAATCCCACTGTCAAATGAATGGCGGATAAGAATGCACTGTTAGAAAATATTCTTCTATTGTTTTCTCTCTTCCAACATATTCATATATTCAACTTAAAAATAAACAACTGTGTAAATAAACCTTTTATTTGTCTCACCATCTATGTTGAACCTAATATTTTAAACAAGAAGTATTTTTCATCAAACATCCTTGGACATCGGCTCAGTAGTTCAAAGGTTAAACTTTCACGTGTGAGACGAAAGGTCATGAGTTCAAGTCTGGCGTGTGGGATCCTGGATGCACACTGCTGAAGAGTCTCATACTAGAAAGAAGTTTTCAGTCATTGTCTAGATTATATCGACTTATGAATTCAATTGTTTTAAAGATTACTACAATCTCCGTAAATCCCCATTCTGATCAAAGAAATCAATGCTAAAACAAGATAATCATCTGGGAAAAAACTGGATTTAACTCGTATGAACTAAAATCAGTTAAAATGTCTCAGTTCTATCAAAGAATAATGGTTAAACATATGTTTTACCGTGAATGAAACTTGGCTTATCCTTTTACTCTAATTAAAAATTGTTATTTTGAAAACTTACCAAGTAAATGGAATACAATCGTCGGGGTATTCAGAAAAGCACCAAGAAATTCCTTTCTTTCGGCAAATTCATTATAAAGGCTGTATGATTGTAAATATATTACTTATTCCAAAGTGATAATCTATTAGTCATCAATAATCGTTCGTTTTGTTTTTTGTGGTAACATAGGTAAAAAAAAAAGTACAAAAAACATTTTTGTTCACAAGGTGACCGATTATAGAACTTTGTATTAATCAACTTTTAACTGTTTTCAATCAAACCAGATAATATTCTTGAATACTGTTGGATAGAAAAACCAATATATACTTAGCTTCACAAATATAAGTAAACTGTTGGATGTATGTAAAGAATATTAGATGTTAAAGTTGATCTTTTAAGTTGTTGCTGAACAGAAGTCATCTGGAGGATATTAATTTTATGGTTGGTATAAAGAATATTCTTTTGAGAGCATCGGAAATCCCTCACTCCAGGTTGTCTACAATTTTATCAATTTTGATATCGATGTTCGTGTCAAAGGTTTTTTATACTATAAAGGGTGTTAAAATATTTCGACTAATGTGTCTTATATTTATGTCAATAAGTCACGATGGATATTGATTTTCTATAAGTATTACACGTAGAATGTGTTACGTTCAAGTTTTTGCTCTCTTCCGTTAATGAAGCAGAGTATGTCAATCTAATTGTAACTTACGAACCCAAAAATAACAATAGAACAAAACTACAATTCATGCATCAATGTTTATTTCCAAATTACAAGCAATCGACTCAACTATCGTTCTAACAATAATTGCAACAATTACAAAACAAACCTTCAATTTCTTTTCGGTTCCTGGAGCAAAACTTCCAAATACCAAACCAAAGATAAAGAAAAACACAAAATTTCCGAAGATAAATATATGAACATACAAACATACTTTAAAACACAGTGAAATAATTCATGTTCAATATAACAGTTTTTAATCAGTTAAATGTCTTCAGTTCTTCTATGAACATCAAGACTCCAAAGTCATCGTATTTGTACGGTAAAAAATGTAATCAAATTGATCATTCTGCTTTTAAGGACCTAGTATACATTCAATATTGTTCAAATTTAGGAATGAATTCACTAAAAACTGAATTCATTCTTAAATTATTCCTCTTTGTACAAATATTCGTCAAGATTAGAACGAATAGTTTGACAGGAATTGTGTTTCATGTTATGAATGAAATATGTAACCAAGTCAACTTCTTAAATCTTGGGAAAACAGGTTTAATAGTTTAAGTAGAATTTGACATTTGATAATTACCATGTGCTCACTAGTGACTAGCTTCGTGAGGAAATTCTCAGAGTTCTGGTGAGAAGCCGTAACCAAAGAAGCTAATCCGTTTCGGGTAGAAACAGGTGTCTACCTCAGTAAAATGGAAGATGGTCGCGAAACTTCATGGATTGGTTGAGGTTAAACATTAACACCATTGGATGCTGGCTCAGTGGTCCAGTAGGTTAGGCGTTCGCGCGCGAGAGACTGAAGGACCTGGGTTCGAGTCCCGCGAGCAGGTTCGTGGACGCGCACTGCTGAGGAGTCCCGCAATAGGACGAAACGGCTGTCCAGTGCTTCCAGGTTTTTAATAGTGATCTCACATCAATCGGTTCATGATCTCAATAAGAAAAAAATTAAAATAAGCGTTATTTTACACTAGTCTTCTGGAACAAGACATCTATTTCAAAAAGAAAAAGTGTACATCTCTTATCGTTGTTTTTTAGACAACAAGTAATTTAATACCATGTCGAAAAATTTATTTAAGCTTTTTTTAAAAAAATAAAAATACACGCTGTGCTTAGAAATAATGTTTATACTTTTGTGGCCTATGATCTGATTCCAATTAGATTGTATGAATGATTGCTGTTGATAATATACATATCGTCAATCTTTGTATATAATTATCAACTTAATACGTGTTAGTGAATAACGGAATTAAATAAGTCAAATACGAATAAGGATTTGGAATACGTATATTTGTACAGTCATTGATTTGGACAGACAATCAGAGGGATGAAGCGAATAGATTAGAGAGAAACGAAATGAGGCTCAGTGGAGAAAGCGTGTCGTCAGCCAACTGTATTTAATTAAGCGTTAATCATTATTTAAAGCCAGAAAAAATAAGTTACAGATATGTGATGAATCGAATAAGAAATATACACACATAAGCGCTCATATAAAAACAGTCAAGGTTGATAAGTGAATAATTAACAAGGTCAAAACGTGACTCAATTAAAATGGATAAATTAACCTGTCCAGAAGCTAGAATAACTTATATGGGCTTAACATAGCAACTGACACTACAATACTATACCGATTGATTGTAGAGAAAACTAAACTAAATACCAATATTATATATTCAATTCATTTTGAAATATTTGTCAGAACTCAGTAACTAAATGGATAACTCGATGACATTTAAAGTGAACAATATTAGGTTCCAGTCTCGAAGTGAATATCAACACTTGGATTTAAGTATATCCAACTGACGAGTCTCACAAATAGGACGAAACATTGATCCTGAATTCCAATATTAACCACCACCCATCATTTTCTTATAATATTATGTACTATTTTAATAAGAGAATCGAATAGTTTATTATATAAAACTGTCTATCATTTATTCGATTATTATTGAAATGAAATGTTTCATAAGAAAAGGTTTTACTTTAAACTACATTTGTATTTTTCATTCATCCACTGCTACATCTTCATCCATAAACAGATTATTAAATTTACTGTAATTTAAACAACATTATCAGATTTTGTTTTTATGTCAGTCAGATTCATTACTGTAACAGATTTTAAGTGTAGTCACTTAAAATCAAGTAATTATACATTGAATGTATAATAATAATAACAGAATTTACGCCAGTTTACAGGCATGATCAATTTGATATAAATAGTAACATTAGATGTACAGAACAAACATGTGATAGAAGAAAGTTTTAAGTATACTAGTTCTGTAATTGGTTAGGTAGTACATGTATTACAGCGATCCAATGCATTAGCCGGGAGTTTTTAATATTTCTTAAATGGACAGCCTGTTGATTTATGAACGGTGTAATTAAGGTCAATTCGTGTGCCAGATCGAATTAATGATAATTATCTACAACTAAAGAAATTAAAACGAAAACAGAGAGCACGGAAAAACAAATCAGTAATTATCAAAATATGCGTGTGACACAGTGATATACTATTGATGTTATTCAAATTAGTTAAGCTTGCTGGGGACGGTGTTAACACAAAGTGACAGCAAGTGGGTGGTTTTACTTAGGGAATGCACTAATAAAGATGGCTAAACATTTAAAGTCCCTATAATATCACTTGTGGAATGAGATACACTTACAGGTGCCAGAACATTCATTGCGTTTTCAGAGGAGCAGTATGCATCGATGCAGCGAACAAATAATGGGAGTGATTTTATCGTACGGATAGATTGTGGTAAGTTATTCCAGAGTCTAGAAAATTTACAGGTAAAGTAATTCATATAAAGAGATGATTTAGAATAAGTTTGTTTCACTAGTGTCATGGAATTACGGGTGTCATAATGAGAAGTTTCTGCATATTGAATCGCGTGATTGGATGTAAAGGATAGTTTATTAAGTAGTTTGAAGAAAAAGATAAGATTTAGTTGGTGTCTCCTCTTTCATAAAGGGTTTAGCCCAAGTTTATTACATCGAGAATTATAAGTTAAGTTACAATCAGTTCCAAGAATACGAAGTGTAAATCGTCTCTGTACTGATTCCAGCCTTAATCTATCCTTTATGCGCGCACTGCTAAGAATAAACGTGCAATATTCTAGAAGTGGTCGAACACAAACTTTGTACATTAAAATACGTGACTAATTGTTATAAAGGTTTCGAGTTATGTAACCTACTAGACGTTGAGACTTAGAGGTCTGTTTCAATATCTGTTCTGTAAACGACAAGTCTTTGGAGTATCTAAGTCCTAAGTCTACCACTGTACGTAACCTAGATAACACTTCTCCATTTACGGTAAGGTCTAGGTTGAGTGATGTATCGCCAAAGTATATCCATCCACATTTAGCCGTATTAAGCCTCAGTTGCCATTTTAAGCACCGCTGTGCTACCTTGTTAAGCTCCATGCTGATGCAATTTTGCATATTTTTAAGCTCATGTGGAGAAAATGAATAAACTATTTTAAGAACATCTGCATATAGAAGGCGGGACAGCGTTAGACAATGAAGAGGTAATTTTAAATATTTGACGTCGATTACTGAGAAAGGAATCAAACCAAGTTAGAAAAGGATTTCGAACCCCATAAGATGCGACTTTACATATAAGGAGTTGGTGGCTAACCATGTCGAAGGCTTTAGAAATGTCCAGATATAGAACTGAGACTAGATATCCTTGGCTACGTAGAGAATAAACTAAATTAAATATGCTCACTAGTGACTGGCTTCACCAGGTATATCCTGGAGTTCTAGTGAGAAGTGGTGACCAGTAGAGTTCAACCAGGTCTGTTGTGAGGTAGTAACTCACTGAAGACAATGGTGAATGTGTCGCTCAATTTTGTGGATTAGTTGAAGTTAGACATTAACACCGTTGGATGCCGGCTCAGTGGTCTAGTGTTTAAGTGCTCGGGCGCGAAACCAGTAGGTCCTGGATTCGAATCTCGCAGAGGGCGAGGTCGTGGATGCGCACTGCTGAGGAGTCCCACAATAGGACGAAACGGCCGTCCAGTGCTTCCAGGTTTTCCATGGTGGTCTAGCTTCAACTGACTCATGATCTTAACCATTGAAATTACTACAATCTCCACAAAAACCCATCTGATATTAAATTAAAGAAGTCAAAATGACATGTCATGCAAGAACGATTTTTAAGAAATCCATGTTGAGTATCATTGATATATTTTCCAGCGAGCATGTAGTTGGAAAGTTCATCACTTATAATTTTTTCCATAATCCTAGAGATAACTAGAGTGATATTTATCGGCCGATAATTGTTCATGTCAGTCTTATCTCCAGATTTGTAACGTGGTATAATGTACGCGGTTTTCCAACAGTAAGAGTAATCCATTTCGCCCAATGGAAAAGTGTTGAGAAAAGTTACTTCTTACAGGTATGTTATTTAAAACGTTTGAGGGTAACCGTGGGGCACGTTGGTTCACTGTGGTCTGTCCAGTATTAGGCCTAATTACATATTGATTGCAGTGGCCGTTTTGTGAGACATTTGAATCATATCTTCCCTTATAACCTCCCCTACGATGAGTAGGGTAAAGCATGGTGTCGGGAAGTATAGTCTTATTTTTATTTGGTAGGGCCATCGTAATATTTTTGTTATTGGGTCTAGAATCAGAAGGTTCTGTAAATACATTCTTTTTACGTGGCATAGACTTCTTAATCTTGACAGTGTTTTTAAAAGCTGTCGCATTAAAACTAAGTATTTGCTTATGGGCTTCTAATGGTAAACTGAATAATATCGGATTAGTGTCGTAATTAGATGCAAATTGGTTATCAGATGTCACTACAGGCATAATAGGCAAATTAGCACTCTTCGTTGGTAAATCAGAGTACTGGAGAACATGAGATAGGGTCGCTGCATCAGTGGATCCAGCAGCTGATGCAACGTGATTTGTTATAATCTCAATACTTTTATTTTCGTTCAAGGTACGTTTTTGCGTAAGTCTTTGATTAATGGTCTTATCTGAGACTATACGAGCGTTTCTAAACTTTGTAAACACGCAGATTAGCCGCTCGGATTCTTTTAACTGTTCAGCTAATATTTGAGAATCGAATCTGAACAAGACCGGGAACGAGTATTTCTGGTGCTTTTTATTAAGTTAAATGCATTCACATGAACTGTCTTGAAGGTAAGATACTTTTAATATCGAATTCCTTACAGTTTTAATGGGGATTTTGTCAAGTATATTACAGACAATCATGTTATTACGAGAGTCTTCGTTTGGTAACTTCATTAGAGATAAAATAGTGTATAGGTAAAAGAAATATTGTTCTCTGAAGTATAGTTTATCATTATTTTTCTTCCGTTTTAAAGAAAGATGAAAGTTAAGTGTTATCTATCTTTATTTATTCATTATAACACAATGTAAGTAAATAAGTTATAGTGTGGTGTATACTACTGATGACGATAGATATTAGTATATATCATCGATCGAAAGTTAAACACCAGGCAGGAGAAAGTTAAGAAGATCGAAGAAAAGAGAACGAGAACAGTGAATGATTGGTGTAGAAACGAAGGAACAATGAAGTATGAGATAACTGATTGAAATTTTGCAAATGAAGTATTTACTGTCTGGTTCTCAGATTTTACTAAGAGATTCTGTAATTTTATGTTCAATTACATACGATTGTCCCGCTTGTGTTCTGGTTCACTACAATGGTATTGTTATTGAGGACGGCATTGTAGGGGCCGACTCTATGTCAAGCCCACATAGATTATTCGAGCCTCTGAACAGATAAATCTACTCATCAATTGTCCGTCACTAATTTTTGTCTGACTATAAATATCGATTCACGCTTGATTAAATGAAGTTGGCTAACTCGCCTTTTCCACCGCACATCATTTCATTTTGCTTCGCTTTCTGGTCAACGATTGTACTAAATATACGTATTCAAAACTTCATTCTCGTATTTGACTTAATTCTATTATTCACTAACGCGAGATAAGTCGATAATACTATCTGAGGATTGACGATATGTATATTTCTATAACAATCATAATACGATTTAAATGGAGTCAGATAATGAGTCACAAAAGCATAACGATCATAATATGAAATTTCCAACCAAGTAGGTATGGATTCCGCGGAATCTATTTGGATTTGGATAATAAGATAGTATATTGTCAAACACTAAGCAGTTCTTTATATATATTCTACAGTTTAGTTATCAAAGTCTACAACGGTATCATGATATTTAGGAAGTAAGATTAGTATTGTGAATCAATTATCAAGTACAAGTGTATTAAATTATCTTTGAGAAACACATTATCAGTGGGCTGGTGAACAGAAATAGAGTCTATGAAGAAAATATTAAATTGAGGATCAAGTAATCTATCAGTTAAGATGTTCTATAAAAAACAGGAACAATTAAGCACTCTACATATGAAAAGTGGATAGAAAGCAAATGCTTAAACCTCTCTATCGAATTCAGTGGTTTCAGTATGAATTATCAAGTTAGGTAAACATCTCACATGCATGTATATATACGTTCTTATGATTCATTTTCGTGTTCTACCTATTACCTAGAACTTTATAAACAAAGACAAATAACTCGATCGTTAACACAGCTTTGACCATATCACTTGTATTCAGATATTTAATGATGAATTACTTATTATACATATATAGTAGATGTACAATATTGCATATTAAACAAATGTATACATTTCAACTTAAAGAAATATCATAATCATCCTTATAATGAAAAGGACAAGTTCCATACTGTATAAACTGTTTGAGATCATCCGTAATTTGTCAGGTTATTTCTACGATGAAAATACTCTTCGATAAAAATATGGCTATGAAATATGAAGAGTAATAATCTCTATATGAAACTAGATATCATATTTCTTACACAAATAGCAACACTCAAATCTGTAGAACCCACAGTTGCAAATCAAAAAACTCAAAAAGCAGAGGCAGCGATTATTAGTTAAGAATAAAAACGTAAAGATGAACATGGGTATTTAAAGTTATTAGTATTGTCAATAACATCATTATAATTCAGCCAATCCACAAGGAAGCAAGTTATACCATTGTCCAACCATAGTATGTCACGTTGATATTCTAGAAGGTTCTATCAGGTTCTTATTAGACAGAATCTCCTCAGTTCCTTTAGAGCCTTTGGAGGCTTTGTTATGCTTTTCGAAACCGTCTCCACATTATCTAATAACTAAGAAACTGTCCGTATATATATGCATTAAAATATGTTAGACTATTATCCTATCTTATTATCAATGCTCCTGTACAACTTGTTATAACGATACAATTATTTGAACTTACTACATTCCTAGTTTTTAAACTAAATAAGAGTAGGGAAATTATCTTTTATTTTTTGACTGATCACGTTGATTTCCTTCATATTTCCGTATGTACACATGTATACATTAAAATGTAATCATGAAAAGTTAAACCAGAAACTAATTACAATAGAATTAACTACTTATCTAATCATAACAACAGCAACAAAACATTCATACATACAGACATGTACACAAACTCATAAATTTATATAGAATACATATTGGATATAGAATAAAATTGGCAAAGGATGAAGAGTGAAAAAATTTTTCACTGCCCCACCCCGCCCCATCTCTTTCTTTCTTTTTTTCTTTTCTTGTATTATTTTATTGATGTATCTAAGCGTTGATGAAATAAAATAATAGTCGGCTTTTGTTTCATTTTGAAAACTCACTAGATAAACAAGAAAAATGTACCTATTCAAGTTTTATTATAGTGATAAACAGTTAGAGAATACCACGAAATTGAGCGACACATTCACCATTGTCTTCAGTGAGTTACTATCTCACAACAGACCTAGTTGAACTCCACTGGTCACTACTTCTCATTAGAACTTCACGATATACCTCTTGAAGCCAGTCACTAGTGAGCATATGTTGATTAATATCAGATGGGTTTTGTGCATATTATAGTAATTTCAATGGTTTAGATCATGAGTCAGTTGAACCTAGACTATCATGGAAAACCTGAAGTCACTGGACGGCCGTTTCGTCCTACTGTGTCGCTCAATTTCGCGGATTAGTTGAAGTTATACATTAACACCATTGGATGCCGGCTCAGTGGTCTAGTGGTTAGTAGGTCCTGGGTTCGAACCTCGCAGATGGCGAGGTCGTGGATGCACATTGCTGAGGAGTGCCACAATGGGGCGAAACGGCCGTTCAGCGCTTCCAGATTTTCCATGGTGATCTAGCTTCAACTGACTCATGATCTTGTAGGAAAATATCATGTAAATGATAGTTTTCTTAAATAGAACATTGCCAATCATGAAAACCCTATTCTTAAAATAGAAAAAAAATCACTTATATCTTTATTTCATTAATCTGACATTATAATAATAACTTATCCATAAATTGATCTCTTCTATTGCCAATCATATAACCAGATTATAAACAAAAATGTAAAAAAGAAAAGTGTAATAAATTTGATTTATCAATAAATAAATCAATATTGAATTGATTTCCTTTTTGTTGAATGACGTTTTTTTATCGAATTTCTTTTGTGTAGAAACTATGGTGAGACTATAATTTATGAACGACCTTTGAGTTACGCTAAACTGATCTTGAGAGGGTCTACCTAGTAACTAGAACTAAATGACGGTTATAAATTAGTGTGAGGAATTCCAATTATGATTTACAGTTGATAGTTAAGATTGAGAATAAGATTTAGGGTTTTCATTACGAACTGACATCATTTATAATGCCCAGACTCTATTTAACCAAATGGATGAGTGAATTTCGGGCCAAAATCCGAGACCTGTTATCTTATATCTGATTGGTTCGTCCATAAATTATAGTCTCGCTGAAAGTGTTAGATATTAGAATCAAATAAATCTACAACAAACAAAAATATTTGTCAACATTTATTTCCAGACTATTTTTTTTAATATAAATTAAATGAGCTTGGATAATGTTTAAGACTATGGTTTAAAGATAATGGTTTATTGACGATGTACCGTGCATTTAACTAAGAAGAAATGACTTAGTGATTGATGTAGTCAAAATTTAAACAGTAATTTGTGAAGTGAGAACTCTCTTCCAGATAGTTGACTGTAGCCGATTGGGTAGTATGATTAGCTCTTATAATTATAGTTCGGTTCAAAACCAAATACATAACAATGTACCTGACAAATGAGTTTGAACTCAATTATTACATTGTCAACGCTAACATCATCAATGTATACTTTGACGTATTATATTCTATATGACAATCGATGATTTTCGGTTATTTGTTTTACGTTAGCAATCTTCATGAAGTCAAGTGATTTACTCTATCTGCACATGTTAGTTAAATATTGAAGAATGCCACAGGTATTCGGAGTTTGACAACGCTTTAACCAGTAACACCTCTAATGAAGCGTACCCATCAAGTGAAATCAAAAGACAGAATCGAGGAGGTTCGGAGATATATTTGATAGGCTACTAATATATCGAGGATCGTTTGATCTAATCTGGCTAGCGATTGCAGGGGTTGTTGAGCACGGCGTTCCCACTCGTGATCTGGTGAGGATGCATGACCGAGTGCCTTAAGCTAGGTGAGTCCATTAAAACTAATGTGGTCACCATCGAATCACAAAAACTTACAGAGCTATTTATTTTGCGGACTTATTTACCGCTACAGATCACTCCCCCCCTAGTGGGGAAGTGATGACCTTAAGACGTGGCCAGCCAGAAGTTTATACCCAATGAGTTTGTCGTTGGTAAACACTCTTCTGATAGCTTGCTAGGTTTAACAGCGTCTGGTCCTCTTTCTTTACTATAAGGGACCATGAAGTACAATATAGTGGGAAAAAATAATGTACAATGAAAATTTTGGTTCCTCGTAAAGCTCACCGTCCTTTTTTTATTTTGGGGATTTATTTACCGCTACAATATCATATTGATGGATTGGAATATAAATGGTAATAATAGGATTATATATACAAATAAGTCTGAAATGATCTCAGCAACTGAAATTTAAATAATTCAAACGTTTCGTCCAACAAAATCGTTAGAACCTCTTTAGTGTAATAATTAAATTATCAAGGGATATGTAGCGTTTGACAAAAAAATCTATACTAAAAGCCTATCTATTCATGGTCAGATGTTCACTAAGGTTTTTTAGTTCAGTTTTTTCCCATTAAATGCCATATATTTTTTGATATTTTGTTTAATGTACTGAAGAAGTTCAAACGACTATATCTGACGAAACATTTGAGTTTTTCAAATTTCATTTGCTAAGATTGTTTCAAATATTATAAGCAAAGATGGGTAGCGGCTAGCGGTGGAATCCGGGGCACGATTTTCGTCTTATTTGGGACTTGTCACAACTGGGCTGGAGTTTAAATGTTCCCATTGATGTTTAGCATTACAATTGATCTGTCTCTTATTGGTATATGATCATACTTTGTATTTCCTTGATGTTGCCTTAATTCACAAGCAATATAAGCAAAAATGGATGTAGATACATTCAGCTTATAATGCTTGTAAATTAAGGTAGTATTGAGACAATCTGCACAGGAAACACATATGCCAATAAGAGAATGATCAGCTGCAGTTCTAAACATAAATACAAAGATTCAAACAAACAATTCAAAATGAATAACAATAATGGGAATAATTTGTCAAAATAACAATACATAGATTCATGTAGAAAGATAATACCGAAATGATTTGTCTAAAAACAAGCTGTTCCATTTTATTTATTTTGAAGGATAAAACATATATAGAAAATATAATTCATATGTAAATAGTAAAACCCATTATGATGAGACCTTATTATCAATGATAAACTATAATAATGATAATAATACGGATACTCACAGTAAATGACTGTTTTCAACATAACACAGATAATAATTAGAAAATAATAGAGAGGGAGAAAGAGAAAGAATTACAATCTCTATCAACTTTACCTCTTCTCTTAATAAATTAGTTCGAATCAAACTGAATAACTGACGAGTAAAAGCAACGTCGGAAAAAAAAGAAAACAGACTACAACTATGAGAGATGAACAGAAAAAAGGTTCATCCTGAAAAAATAAACAACTGGAAAAGAGAACATTTGAAATTTTAGGGTGTAAATATAAATATATGTACACGATAGTTTCTAATTTGGTATCTTCAGTTAAGGATTATCTTAAAACTAAGGAATACATAAACTTTTAAGAAACAAACAATATATATATGCTAATTGTGATTACTTTGAAAAATAAATACAAGCCATGAGATCTGTTAGTGGTATTTGTCATAAACTGAAGTTATTTATGGTACCAATGGAAAATTGGACATCTGTGACTGGTGGCGTTCAATTAGGTTAGAATTGAGGCGTTAAATACCACGGACATATTGTAATAGTCCTGTTATATTTTTTAATGATTGAAGTTGGATATTCGGAGTTTGGATACTAACTCAATGAATTAATTAATTCATTCATTTGAACAAAAATATTGGTACAATGGGGCACCATACGCATATGTACCACATGATAGCAATGATGCCAGTAGGAGTTAGCACTGATTTGTGTGAGGGCTGTGATGCTGCTCGGGTGCCAGAACCGAAACAGGTAGTTTTCTTATGAGGTCACTCCTTGAGCCTCTGACTAAGACGTCTAATCCACAAGGTAGTGGAGCATCGTAAGCAGGTGGAGTCCCATGGTAGTCGGTGACCGAAAATTGTTTCACACGCCATTTGTTCCCTCAGGATACTGGAGCCCATGTGCACCACTGGTTTGGGATCCGGTTAAAGGGCCGGACATTCGATTTTCGTTCTCTCATTTCGTAATCAACACCCCCGCCACGAGAAGGCAATGACTAGGACTTCCCTGACAGAGGTTATATACGCGTGGCCATGTGGGAGCATTTCGAGAGGGAGAGCGGACTCTACCCACTCTCGGCCGCACCAGGGCATTTGGGGGCGACTCACCTATAGTTTCGCCCTCTATCCTTTATAGATTGATTTTACACAAGTTATGATTGCCTATTTGTGATATGTTGTATTCTAACAATAAATGTATAAACATACATAAATGTTAAGGATATGATGTAGTGAAATTCAATTGCTCACTGTTTTCGATTTCATATTAACCACCAGACTAGAAAAAGACTACGTTCTAGACCAACGGGCATAAAAACATTCGTGATCATTGTTCGAGGTTATTTGTTATCGTCCAAAGCATGACACTAATTAAGAAGAATATCATTAATCTAATAAGCATTGAAATACATATGTCATTAATGAACTCCATTACTAAGCGATTAAATCATGTGGACTCTAATAATTAATTGAAAACTTTGTTTTTCAAGCTAATAACAAAAAAATACTCGAAAAGCAGTTAAGAAAACAATGAAATCAAATCGTAGAAAAAAACAAACCGGAAGTCTATGGTAAGAAATACTGCCTTCAAGACAAAACAAGGGAAGGAGAGTCACTTCGTAATAGTAATAATAATAATAACTAAATAATTTAAAACCTTGGACAATACGACTTGATAGATTAGAAATTAATCAATTCAAGAAATAAATATTAAATTAATAATAATAATGATAATAATAGTAATAATGGACTGTGGTTGGAGGTAGTCGACAAGAAACCCTGGACTCGGGTTTCGTGCTACTTGGCACTCGTCAACAAGGTGTACCTGTAATCTTGAGGAAAATTAATCATTACAACTAAAAATATTGAATCAATAATAATAATAGTAATAGCTAAAAAGGGTAAGAAATGGTTAAAAAAAATCATGAATAGACATTTTTTAAAAAAAAATTATAGTAGTTTAATTGACATTTTTAAACTTGGAAACAAGTTCTTTCACTATATATAAAACATATATACACATTACTTAAGATTAGAATTCAATAGTGCTATATATATATGAATATGAATATCGTACACAAAAATTATGATTATTCTCATGAATATGTATAAAATTATTATATTGTAAATGAAAAATCATTAATCAAAATGATTATACAATTCAACTTACTTAGCATAGAAACAAAAATCAGGAAAGAATAAGAAATGAGGAGGTGTTGTTGTTGTTGTCAACTAGCAGACAACTATTAATAATTGGTTTGTTTCAAAGATGAAGAATTTTAAGTAATTAAAATTGTCAAAATCTTTCAACATTGAATAGTCTATTTCAAACGGATAAACATTTGTACAAAGAGGCACCAAACAGATATGCGCCACATAAATCATTCGATTTATATGAGGGATGGCACAATGCCCAGGTACCCAAACCGAAGCAGGTGGTGGTGGGGGGCACACTCTAATAATTGAACAACTTACACTTTATTTCTGACATTATGTATCAATTCAAATAAAATTTTATGTGATTTTAATGTGAAGATGATTTTTATCACTAACATTAAAATAACTTCGATTGATGAACTAACAGAACGTGATTTGATTGGTGATTTAACCTAAAGTGAGATTTCATAACAATATAAGTGATTAAAAGCTGAACCTACACATATCACATAGAGTACGTACAGTATAGACCATCAGACTAAAATCTAATGATCTTCATGGCATGATATAGAATGATATACAATCTATGTTATTGGTGAATTAAAGAAAAAACTGTATTCAACTTAGTTGACTACACTTTGTACTAGAACCTCCGAAGTCTATCTTAAACCTTGTTGTCAGTGAGTATGTGATAGTTATTTATGGAAAGTGGAATATATTTTAGGTGTGGTTTCCAAAACTAACAAACGTCTACTGGATGATATGAAATGTACATAAAGTACCATCTCACCGAAGAGTTTTGATTCTGAATTTATTTGCATTTATCGGAAGGATGCATTTACAAATCTAAAGAAATCGATATTTAGCAGTAAATAAAAAGAGTCACTCAACTTATTTGTCAGTGGTGTTATCTTTGACTTATGCAAACTACGAGTATAACTCAAAATTTACAAAAATATCATAACGTTGTAATATATATTCTTCTTAGATGATCTGAATGGTTTCTGAATGTTACATCAGGCTGATACCTGTAAGACATGCATTCCGGTTACAAACAAATGAATACAGTGACCAATATATCACTACTTAACCACAGTGAAACTAATGTATATAATGCGAAAAGAACTATTCTTCAGTAACACAAAAATTTTATTGAACTTAAACGAATATCTTGAAGTTGAATTTCAGACCTTGAGCATGAAGGCATTCATTGATTCTGACCAACCATGTATAAGTAAAAATACCTGCATGCTGTATTCTACAAACAGTTTGTAAACCCGAAATAATGGACTTTTTGAGATTCATAGATTCTAAAGGCAATTAAATAATTTCACTGTATTCGATGAGAACATGAATGATGAGGATGTTCATTTATTCGATTGTACAACTTCCTAGTAAACTTAAATATATCATCCATTGTTCCTACGGTTTTTTTTCCCAACTTTCTACTCTTAAAACAATACACAGATTAAGGTACATACATACATGAAAATTATACACAAATTCCTAGAACGGTTTTTAAACTGAATAATCATATCGTACAGAAAAGTTAACACGAAACTTTTACGATAGAATTATTTATTAAAAATATGTATACAGCTGGACAGCAACTTAACATGTACAATAAACTATACTACTTGCCAATAAACAGTAGTATAAACAAATATTAAAAATAAATAAGCCAGTAAGTTTGTTATTTACCACAGTAATCTAGTTACTCCAATGATATGTTTACATACACTACTTATATAATATTAATAGTAAACAAGCATTTTATGCAAAATTAGAATACATTGATGAATGTTCATTTAATGAATGATTATGATCACATTAGAATAATAGTAGTGTGTATAGATGAGAATACAACAAACCATGGTAAAAAATAAATGAATAGAAAAGTAAATATGCATACTTTGAAAAATTTGTTATTTGTATAAAGATAATGTGTTGACAAATATTTCCAAAGGTTTTACGTACAAACTCAGATTATAGGAAAATCAAACTAGGAAAAAAACCAAGTATAGAAATACAATGACAAAATCAAAGGAGAATAAGATATGAGACAAACAACAACAACAACAAAAATCACAAACCGAATAACCATGAGTTAAAAACAAATAAAAGAATACAATCTATCAAGGGATCATATCAATATCAATATTGTTAGACAATGAAAGGTTATTCTGTTTGATAAATATACATCGAGTTAACATCTCCTTAATCCGACTGTTTTGTCGAATTACAAAAGAAAAAACTATAGAAAGAGAAAAAGTTATGAAAGACGTAAAGAAGAACAAAGAAAACAACAAATACAAATACCTTCTTATTTTGGCATACAACATTTAGAAGTGTCATTCATTGTTGTTTTGTTCCTCTTCTTTTTTTTAAAGAAAATATTCACATTCATAATACTGTAGCAGTGTATTTTGTCTTTAAGTTTATTACTTCATGGTATTGATGATAATTCATGCAATTGATTTTGTATATCTAAACTTGAATCTAAACAATCTTTACGTATTTGTTTACTGATCGATTCAATCTATATTGGTGTATCGGTCGGTCGGTCGATAAAAAGTATGATAAATTAGAATGAGCAGAAAATGAGAGGGAGAAAAAAAAACATTTGAATAATGTATATTGACAAAAACAAAAACCAAAGAAAAGATCGTATAATAATAATATAAATAATTCAATGATTACAATATTTTATACACTTAAACCTTTAGATTAAAATAGTATGACGGAAAGTTATGTTAATTTAATTCAGTTATTCAGTTACTCTGAAGAATCGACTTACATTATGTCATGAAACATCAGAATTACAATTTTTCTACTTATTCAGATCACAACAAAAAAATATGCTTATCATTAACTCTCTACCTGTTATATCCGGGCGAGAACAAATGAGTGAAAACTGTTAGGAACTACTTATGAACTACCTGGTGATTTCAGTCTATCCTATCGCATGGTCGGTTTGGTATAAAGTAGGAGGTGAATACTGCAGTAGATTCGGATCATACAACAAAACACTCAACACAATATCTATAATGAAACTATGATTTATATTTTGCCCCCAAATGACCTGTTACGGCCGAGAGTGGGGTGGACCCACCCTCCTCTCGAAATGCTCTCACACGGCCACGAGTATACAGCCTCTGCCAGGGAAGTCCTACTCACTACCTTCTCATGGTGGGGGTGTTGTTTACGAAAATTAGAACGAAAAGCGAATGTTTGGCGCTTTAACCGGATTCCAAACCAGTGGTGCACATGGGCTCCAGTATCCTGAGGGAACAAATGGCGTATGAAACAATTTTCGGTCACCGGCTACCATGGGACTGTATCTCCTTACGATGCTCCACTGCCTTGTGGGTCAGACCTTCAGGTCGAAGGCTCGGGGGGTGGCCCCCCCTAAGAAAACCACCTGCTTCGGTTTGGGCACCCGGCAGTATCACAGTCCTTACACAAAAGTGTGGCGCATATATATTTGGTGCCCTCTAGTACCAATATTTATGTGTTCAAATAAATAAAAATAAATAAACAAATTTATATTCCATTTATTTGTGTACCCTAGAGACACTTCAAACTTTCGATTAGACATTTTTGATTCTCACAACTTTCTATGAATGAACGTTGAATGATACCACAAAGGGGAAATATGAGAAGTTTCTCGTCAAAAGTTAGTTTAATAACAGGCTACCAATAACGCTAGATCTTTCGAAACTTACAGAGAAAGTGTTAATATTATAGATAAATTTTAATCTTAACCTATAAGATCAGATTCTACAATTTTCTTGAGAAAATTAGCCGAAAGAAATTTCAATGTTCACCACGCTGGAAAATATTCCCTCAGAACAATAGTAAATACTTTTCAAACAATATTTAGAATAAGGGCTAAGCGGATAACACGATAGCGTTCGAAGCAAGTCAGTCAGTCAGTAACAACGTAGAACTTCGTACATACGTACATCAGTTCCAGTTGCCACACCACCTTAGCACAGAGATGCAGTTGTCGATTCTAATCCCGTGGTGGTAGAGGTAGCAAGAGTATAAGCAGTAATAGGGAAGATTAGGGTTTGGAGATGTTATTTAAAGAGTATAATCCAGTGAAATAAATTTGAAAAGAGGAAAAAGAAATGAACATGAAGAATTCAGAAGATTAGAATATGGGAGAACACAAAGAGTGGATGCACCTGCGCCATTGCAAACGATTTTGAGCCATGTCATTCAGGGTCTCTAAACATCGGTTGCTATCATCTCGTGGTCCCCAACCAGGTAGTCTACACCTACCAACATGACTCAGTCCACTTGTCAGTGACTTCATGGACTTGTGCCATGTTTTGGTCTGGCCACCCCTAGCTTTCTTCCAACCTACTCCTATACCAGTGAACATCACTCATCGAGGTAGTCGGTCGTTGGGCATACGTAACACGTGTCCCAGCCATCTCAACTGATGAAGTTTCACTACGTCATCAATTGATTTGCCATCCTTACCTAGTACCCGTTTCCTAACAACTGTGTTACTTACTCGATGGTCCCATGATATACGAGCAATGTTTCGAAGACACCTATGATCGAATACTAGTAACCTACGAATATCCTCACTCTTACCGGCCATGTTTCACTGCCATAAAGTAGGATAGAACGAACTACTGCCCAGTAAACCCGTCCTTTGGTTGATAGACGGATATCTCGCCTACGCCATAAATGACGCAAGTTGGCAAAAGCTGGTCGATCCTTCTGTATCCGTGCTGAGATTTCGTCACACACCAGACCACAAGGGCTGATGAGACTTCTCAGATAAGTGAAGCAGTCGACACGCTCAACTACTTGGCTCCCTATCACTAGTTCGGGTGTTGATGTAACCCAGTCCTGAAGCAACATTTTGCATTTCGAGGGAGAGAATCGCATCCCGAACATGCTTGCATTGTTGCTTAGAGTGGTCAGAAGACTCTGCATTTTGTCAGCGTCTTCGCCAAATAAAACAATGTCATCAGCATATTCTAAGTCAACAAGTGAACCTCCCGGTAGAAGTTCAACCCCTGTAAATTTAGATGAGGAGAGTGTTATCTCTAAAAGTACGTCAATGACAAAGTTGAACAAGAATGGGGAGAGTGGGCAGCCCTGACGAACACCACTTGAGGTAGCAAACGGTATTGGGTTTAAGTCTCAGCGTGAGCGTTAACATTGAGATGCAAGTACATTCAACTGACGAGCCCCAAATAGGACGAAACGCGCATCCGACATTCTAATACTAGACACCATTTATCTCTGGTTATATTTCAGTGATTTTATTCTCTAGATATTGAAAACAATTTTAATTACACGAGCTTATTTTAACAACAAAGAAAAAAAAACCCAGAACAAATCAATAAATACTTACAATATTATGAAACATTATTGAATCTTCATTGTCACTCTCAAACTCTTCAATTTTATCTAAATCTTCTAAAAATCGTAAAGTCAATGAATCATAATTGGCTCGAACAATGTCTAAAACCTATTGAAAGATAATAATAATAATAATAATAATAATAATAATAATAATAATAATAATAATAATAATAATAATAAAGAAACAAACAAAATGAAATGACAAATTTATTATTTAGATTATAAAAATTGGGCATATTAAAAATGACATAAATTACTGATTATATATATCATCAGTAGATAATAAGATCTTATTCTTATATTGTCAATGTTATGAATGGACGCAATCCCTTATATATTAATTGTCATGTTATCGATCAGTATTTCATACTAAATGTATTAATGGAGTTATAGTGTTGTTATCCGTTTAGGTGAATAGACATAAAGGCACAGAAATGCAAGTAACTAGTATGAATTCTTGATGATAGATCTTATAATGAAAAATGCCTACTAGAATATAATTTGGGTCTAGAAGTTTCATTTTCACTAACTTCAATCATCTAATAACAAACACTAGTTAAGACAGATTTTAATTTGTCCATAATTTACAAGATAAAGACAATATGATGTGATTAAAATACATTGATAAAGCGTTAACATGAAATCTCTTGAATCCATTCAAGAGCATTTGTGTAATTCCATTTTTTAAAGTATGATATTGATTAGTAAAGACTATTCATACTAAAGGAAAAGAGTTTAATATTTCCTGAGGAAAGGGTGTGATTATAAAATAATGAAAAAAACACGTCATTCAAGCTAACGGGCTCAATCACTAATTATTGATCTGAATCAACTAGGTGAAGTCAAGCCTAACTGGTTTAGTCTACAAATAAACTTAGACCAATGAATAGAAATTATGCATGACAGTAGCTCGAGATCGAAAAGATTTTTTCAAATACAATAATTGACTTACTGAAACTTCGTTATTTTTACTTATATATTTATTTACTTGTAATTCTTTACTCTTATTTTCCTCAGTACTTTTGATAATAGTAATGACAATGGCATTCATTTAAAAATCCACGTACTCCATTTTGAGCCATAACTTAAGTGTGATTTACTTTATTTTATTTCAACACATAGATAATGGTACAAAGAGGCACCAAGTACATATGTGCCACACAAATCTCATCCGATATGTGTGAGGGCTGTGATACTGCCCGTATACCCAAACCGAAGCAGGTGGTTTTCTTAGGGGGCCACTCCCCGAGCCTTCGACCTGAAGGTCTGACCCACAAGGCAGTAGAGCATCGTCAGGAGATGCAGTCCCATGGAAGCCGGTGACCAACAATTGGTTCATATGCCATTTGTTCCCTCAGGATACTGGAGCCCATGTGCACCATTGGTTTGGAATCCGGTTAAAGCGCCGGACATTCGCTTTTTGTCCTCTCATTTTCGTAAACAACACCCCCACCACGAGAAGGCAGTGAGTAGGAATTCCCTGGCAGAGGCTATATACGCGTGGCCATGTGAGAGCATTTCAAGAGGGAGAGCGGACTCTCCCTACTCTCGGCCGTACCAAGACATTTGGGGGCTAAGTGTGATAAGTAGAGAGGTGCTATTAGCCTAAACAAATCAAAATAACAGAGCTAATCGCTGAGACTACTAAGTCATCGCGGTCAATATCATTCATTGTTTTAAGTTCAATTCCACTTATAAATTAATTACTGATGTCGACAATTCAATATATATATATATATACATACTTTTATCTGGATCATGAAAAATGTAGTTTAGTCGTCTTGTACACATACATAAAGTCAGTCATTAACAACGTCGAACATCGTACGTACGTACATCAATTCAAGTTGTCAACACATACATAAAACACAAACTAGTAACTACTTAGATTCAACATAAAATATAATCAGATACATAATAAACTCAAAGTGAAAAATAAATAAATTGGTATATGTATGTGTATGTGTCTGATTATGTGTTGATGTATGTATACCGTTTTAGAAATGACATAAACAACTGTATACACACATATCTACAACAAATAACACAACCAATATCGGTTTAACAATTGATTAAATGTTAACAATGATAGTATTCGTCTAAATAGTAACAGTAATAAGTAATATTACTATCATTATTATAACTATTCATAGTTATTATTGTAGATTAAAGAAACAAACAAATATTCAGTAATAAGAATGTCTCAATAAAAAGATATTTTTAGTTAGTTTATTAGAATAAGCAAATACTTTTACTTTAGAATAATTTTCATTTAATTCATGATACAGATTATTGAGATTTAGTTTAGTAACGGATTTATATCATTAGAAAAGTATCAGTTGCTTTGAGATAAATCTTGGAAGTGAAGAAGTTCCAGACAACTAATGAGTTTCAATAAAGGTAGTGAAATAGTTCTTAAATTGTACTAAGTGGGAAATTTATGATATAAACTCAGTACAGCTTGAAGTTATTTTGATGACAGGAGAACTGAAGTTTTTAGTAACACTATATTGTGAACAAAGATTTACATACATACATGACTAGAAAGCATCCGTTACTTCACGACAAATGGTGCGGATTGCCAACTAGCATGAAACCTAAGTCCAAGGTTTCCTACCTGAGACCACTAAACAACTCAATATAGTGTATTCGATGTGGAATCCCTAAGATTAGTGTCCACATTGCAGCTTGGCCGAAAAAAACCAATCAACAATAAAAAGTTGGGATAAACATGACATTAATTACTACCCATCGGCCAACTGATTACAAGATTTATTGAAAGTGGAAATTGGATTCAATATTACAGTTAGTACAGATAAATAAAATGAGTTTAAGTGTTATCTCAGTAGCAAGAATCTAAAAAAATGTATATTACAGGTAATCAAATGTGCCTGGACATTATAATACTGAAGAACTGTAAATTTTTTTCACCATAAATACTAAGACAATATCTTCTAGCTACGATTTATTTTTAATGATGACAAAATTTACAGCAAAGTGATTTTTTTAACTACAATTGATTAAGACTATGTAAGCGAATTATGAAATATGGAACTTGTTATTCTACTGCATGAACTATATGCACAAGCTATTGAATGTCTGGACACAGTAGCTATGTGAATAACGCAATCGTGTTTGAGGCAAGCGGTATTGGGTCCGAGTCCCGGAGTGAAAATTAACGCCAGGATGCAGGTACATCCAGCTGACGAGTCCCAAGCTGGACGAAAAGTGTATCTTGGATCCTACTACTAGTCACCATTCATCTCTGCTTATAAATAACTAGTAACTTTTAGATACTCAGCAGTTCGTAAAGTACAGTAAAGGATTTTAATTTTCTCAAGTTTAACTGAGTAAAAGCAGGCAACAAAAGCGATCGCCTTCAATACATTAGGCCAATCACAGATTGGCTAAATCATAGGTGGACGTGATTGGCTAAGAAATAACTTGCACTTCCAAGGTAAAAGACACAATCGGTGGTCTAATTTTCGAAGGGACAGATATATATATGTAGATGAATGAGTACGAATACAATGATTCAGTTAACCCATAGACTCCCTTTTTCATTGCCAGTGTTCTTACTGGAGTTGGCAGTTAAGTTCATGTATAAAACGACTGCATATCAGCATCAACTAACTCATGGACACTGTATGTCACAACAAATTTAATAAGTTATAATGTACAAGGACGGAGAGGGTAATATTATTTCGAAAATTCAATATATATATATATATATATATATATATATATATATATATATATATATATCAACAAGCATTTACTTGATTCTCCGTAAGAGAAGTTACATTGTTTAATGTTGAGAATGAAGCAATTTTAGCGTTGAAATGATTAACAATTGATCTGAAAAAGAAAAGAAAACATTCACCCATATATAACAGGGAATATAAAGCATAAATAAAGATGATAAATAAGAGAACTGTTAATAAATAATGAAATCATTAACAACTAACTAATTTAGTAAATATTTTACATAACACATACCGTAGAGTGCTTAATTGAAGTACAACACAGGATGCAGCATCTTTAATTTCTATGACAGTACTAGTTGAATGTTGAAGAGCTATATACACATGAAAAAAGAATATGAGAGTGGGAGGAAAAAATGATACTCATTTAATTGTGATTAAATCTATAACTAACATTCATCATACTTATTTAAACAGTTAATAAGATGAGACACGTGTAGGTAGCTCATATTATTTTCGGAACGACTTAACTCTAACGGTTGCGACATCCTACTGGAGCTTCCAAGTCTTTAGAAGCCAGTCATAGGTAAACGTGTAATAGTGGTAGTAATAATAATTGTTATCAATATTCAGATGGTGAATGAGTTTTATTCTGATATTAATGTTCGTCATAAAAAAGATTTACACGAATATTTCTAATGCATGAGTAGTATATATCCAAGTTCAATATTAGTGTGTTAAAGGGCTATGCTAAAGTCTATTTATAGATTAAGTGAATTATGCTGATGTAAATGGAACCGCACAATCTTGAGAAACATTCCTAAATTAAAAACCATACAATTGGCCCAGCAATCGGAATTCACTTGACGATCTAGGCTAGACCACAATTGAAAACCTGGAATTAATGAACGGCAGCTTCGTCTTAGTATGGGACTTCTCAGCAGTGAGCATTTGTGATCCCACTCGTGGGGTCCGAATCAAAGACCTTCGGTCTTGCGCGCGAGCGCTTAGACTGTAGACCGTTGAGCCGGCATCCGGTGGTGTTAATATCTAACTTCAATCGGTTCATGATCTTGCGCAACCCTTCAATCATGGTCTGAGAAGGATAACTATCACACAACCGATACATATTGAACTCGTGAATTAAACTGTTTACATAATACGATCTCCATAAACCTCTTTGACTCTAGCTCAAATGAACAATAACACAGATTGGTTGTTTATGATAATATTGATAATAATAATCAGTATAAGCACATGATGTACAAAAAACTGTTCAAACTTACAATACTCATAAAGATTCTCAACAAGTAAATGCATACGTATTAATTCATAGTATAAGTTATCATAAACGTCAGGCGATTGAAGAAATTTATCACCATGAAGAATGAAAAAGTTGAATATTTGAAGTGACTAGATGATTAAATATAAAAGGAAGATAAAGGAAAATAAAAATATCACGAAAACTAGAAAGTGAATGAATGGAAGATAATATCTACCAACTTGATATATGTAACTTATTCAGTAACTATACTTTTATTTAATTCTATTTATTATTTAAACACATAAACATTGGCAACAAATACAGACGCGCCACACTTCGTCTTTCGATTTCAAAGACGGGTAAAATACGGTCCGGGCGCCTGAACCGATGCAGGTGGTTTTGTTAGGAGGCCATACCCTGGGCATTTGATCTGAAGGTCTAATCCATAAGGTAGTGGAGTAACGTTAGGAGATACTTTAAGCAACAACCTAATTTAACGATAATTGGAGACGATAAACAAATCACTGTTTTAGAAATCTAAAATAAACTGCACATAGAATGCATAAAGATTACTTAACATGAAATATAAGAAAAAAGTATTTACTGAGTTATTAGTGATATTGTGGTGTGTGCAACGATAACGATGTTTACCAAGAAGTGCACTTTTAAGAATAGTATTTTCATAAAACAGTTAGCTAATCAACATTCATTTGTGAGATTAAAACTAAATATGTATTGAACTTTGTTACAAACAGATTATCAAGGTTCTAAAAATAATAACTATTAGAGTAAACAACCTTTTGATAAACAATGATTATGCTCTCTTAATACTATTGATAACTTAACAAATAATAAAACCTACAAATTAATAGTCTAATATTTATTAGTAAAATGTTTGTTTATAATAACGAATGCTCTTGGTGGATGAGTTTGTAGTAGAAAAAATATATTAGTTTAAGGGATTTTGCAGAAACTATAAAATTCTTGGAGTTTACATGATGAAGTGATTTTGACTAGACCATTATTAAGAAACAGGAAGCGAGATGGATAGCCATTTTAGTCGTAGTATGGGACTTCACAAAAATATCCATCAACGACTTCACCATAGAGGATCGAACTCAAGACCTTTGATCTTTCGTAGGAATACGTATGCTTTATACAATTGAGCTGGGATCCAATAATGTGCTTGTTAGCTTTAATTAGCTCGCAATATTGAGCGACTAACTTTGATGGTTAACTATCTTACATCTGATATGGTTGGACTCAATTAGCCAAGGTTTCTCACTAGAACCATAGGAATCCCATTCTGAAACTAGTCACTAGTGAACACAAAATTAGTATATTAGCATAGTGGTAGGACTCTTTGAACATCGAATCACTGACTAATCTTGGCTAGACCATAAACGGGAATAAGGAGGCACTGGAACAAACTATTTTATTGAGGATTTCAAGAATATTTATATGGAATTTAATGTCTAACCAATTACTTAAAAAATCGCTACAAAACATTAATATTGATTTTCATAAGAGAGAAGAGGACATCTTTTCTATATTTAACAAATGTGACATAAAAAATTTCTTTGAGAATAATCTATATCAAGGACTGATCTTACTAAAGTAAATACTAAAATTCGAGGAGCAGACGATAACTGTTTCATCTTATTATGGGTTTCATCAGCGTTAGCGAATAATCATCATTCATTATTCACTAACGTTATCTGTTTTAAATTGAGCAACATTCATAAACCTCCTATACTAAAAATAAATTTCTTTTTCTTTTCAACAAAAAAGAGAGTAGTTCTGATAACAACCAGGTAAATAGAATCAAGAATTCTACAAACATAAAATCAATAACTAGATTATATCATACCTTTTCCATTAATTTCAAAGCATCAAGCAATTGTAAATTACTGCAATCCAAGTTGAGGACAAATTTGAGTAAACTTAAAATAACTAATAACGTAAACGAGGAGAAAAGAAAAGAAAAGGAAGGTTTCAGTTATTGATTTGATACTCTTTTTAACAGTTATTCATATTTATTCATAAAGTTACGTAAACGTGTGTATGGATTTGTGCGCATACATGAACGATATAGCATTAAGTTATAAGTTCGAGTCTTGCACCATTAAATTCGGTTTTAGCAGTAGTCGTATTTAATTGACCACATGCAGTAGAATAGCATTTAAGTTATATTATTGAACGAAGAAATTAACAATATAAGTTTAGAGTTGTATACACGAGATGATTATCTTTTAACATTAATAATAATTTTTAAGTAGGCTGGTGTAGTAGTTGTACAATTTTAATCAACACAAATTTATAAAAGGAAGCTTTAGTAGTAATGTGGTGTATACTACTTATGTTGATAGGCATATATAAGATGTAACACCAATCAGAAGTGGAGTGCCTGGCAGAAGAAGGTTGAGAAGATCGAATTGAAGAAAACAGGAAGGTAAACAGAGAGTAATTGTAATAACAGGAATGAAGGAACAATAAAGTTTGTAAGAGATAATTGATGAAAGATATGCAAACAAAGTATTTAATGTGTGGTTTTCGTATTTTACGAAGACATTCTTTAGTTGTGCATATAAAAATAAGTTGGTTATCCTCACCTGAGGTCTCGTTAACTACAGTAGTGAGCCTTGAAAATAAAATAATTTGCCCAAAATATTTATATATGAAGTTTATGAGTTATGTTTTTAACGTAACTAATAACAAGATGAGGATTACCAAGTATAGTAAGATTTAGAGTAGGATACAAAATGAAATGGTTTACATTTTATCCTAAAACATTTATTAGTCTTAATTTGACGTAAGGTGAATAACTATGTGACTAGACGCTTGATGTTAGCTAGATAAGGAGAAGATTAGAAGAAAGTTAGACTCGGTCAAAATCAAAAACTTGACATCAATCCATAAAGATAGTGACAATTGGTCTGAAGCATTTTGTTCAATACAGAGTATTTGAAGCTATAAAATTTTTCTTACGAAATATTAGTTGTTAACATTACAATGAACTTTGTGATGTATTAAAACTGGAGTAAGATAGATATGATCCAATTTTCATCGCTTGAACATCATAGTAACTGTAACTTATTATCAATGGAAATTAACTACCCAGATGAACAATATAAACTGAGAGTAAAAAGGTGATATGTAGACGCCTTAACAAAATTAGAACGCGAATTAGTCGATACATATGAAAAAAAAATTAGAATTAGTATTCCATTACACTGTCCAATATTGAATAATTCAATCGAAATAATACTTATATTATTAAATTGTTTAAAATGATAAAAGACATCAGACAGTGTTTATAGGCATCTCTTCATAAGGATTTGATACAAATGTGGATTGATTAAAAACGTAATAATAAAAGAAATAGTAGTGGTAAAAGCAACAAAAGAAGAAGAGATTAAACAAGTAATACAAAGGAGTGAGACCAAAATTTATGGACGACCTTTGAGTGACGCTAGACTGATCTTGAGAGGGTCTACCTGATAACTAGAACTAAATGACAGTTATAAATTAGTGTGAGGAATTCCAATTATGATTTACAGTTGATGATTAAGGTTAGGAATTAGATTTAGGGTTTTCATTACGAACTGACATCAGTTATAATGCCAAGACTCTATTTAGCCAAATGGATGAGTGAATTTCGGGCCAAAATCCAAGACATCTTATCTCATACCTGATTGGTTCGTTCATAAATTATAGTCTCGTCTAAAAAAGAAATGTATTTTAAAAAAGAGTGAATACATTTGTATCATGGTTACTTATTTCAATCCATGTCATTCAAGATTTTCAGTCATTGATTACGACAATCATGTGTACTTCCATAACCAAGTAGTGTAAATAGGCAAAGCTAAATCTATGATAATTATGAAGCTATGAGTCTGTTCTGTCAATTTCTAAATGTACAGGCCAAAAAAAACTATTATAGAAAAATTTAAGAAAGAAAAAATATTTTTAAAGGAACGATAACAACAATAACAGAAAAAAAGGTATCTAACCTGTCCATAATGATTTCCAGTCGAATTCCAAACGAATTTTATGCATTTTCTGATAACATAGTAAATTTTGACATACGATTAAACAAAGTCTAAGAAGAATAGATATTTAGAAGCGGAGGGCATGACAATAGATTAAGTTTATAATGAAGAGGAAAAAGGAAAATAAAAGAGTTGTTATTAGCCATGAATTAACCAGTTACATTCCAAGTATATCATCATATCATTATTTCCCATATAAAACTAGTTCAGTTTAATATGAAATCTAAGTCTTCACAGAGAAGAAATCATAAATATAAATAGATATATGATACTAGGGACAAATGCCTACAGAGACGTTACTCATTGAGATGACGGGATAAGATGATATTGTTTAGGTCAATTCTTCCAATATCAATTCATTATGAAATTCAATAACAGTAACGTTTTGTGGTCAATCGATCAATTCAGTATAAAATTTGTTTTATACGACAAGTGAGTAGTGTCAGTCGGTGTGACTTGTTTATTCTCTGTATTAATTCAGGTGGACCATAATTATTGTGTGATTTTAAAGTAACTCTGAATTCTGTCTACGTATTAGTACCATAACGTCTGCGTGTAATTCGGAGTATAAATGATCATATTGCAGTCTAAAAATGATGTGATTTGGGATATGTTTGTCGTCATGTTTTTCATTCAACAAATTTTCACTGAGCCAGTCTTTCGTGTTCTCACTTTAAGTTGTGGAAGTTGAAGTAGTTCCCGTTTTCCAGTAAAAGCAATAGGATCAAGGAATAGCAGTGGTTCCCAAATGTCAAGTAAAAGCAATAAGACTGAGGATCCATCGGAGTTGATACATACATAACCGCGACGACTCCCCAAATATAGCAGTTCGTTGTCCAGCTACAAAAGTCTCAACTGGGTCAATTTTACAGTTACAACGCTCATAAAAACAGAAGTTTGTTATATCCGAATTATTTATGGAGTATTATTGCACATTTTCTTACTGGATAATTATTAAGTAGTTAGATTATACCCCTATATATATATATTCCTTTTATTATAAGCTTCCATTTGATCTATTGACTATTGTTATATGATTTACTACTCTTAACTTATTCCCAAATTATCAGTTACAGTATCTCACACTCAGCCACGTCTTGCCTGATCTTGTATAATTGTTATTTTCTACTTTATGGTGTGATACAGTCTGGTCTGCTTGTATATAAACGAAGTATGTCTAAAATATACGATTAACACAGCGGAGGCTGATATTTATGTACTGGACTGGATGGGGTGGGCTAGTCAAGAAGTTGATACACAGAGGACCAACAAGAATTCAGAGTTGACTCTAGGCTGCTCGTACTGGTTCATGCGTCATTGGTCTGGCACAGTACCAAGGTCATATAAACAGGTGTTCTATTGGCGATTCAATCACGTGATATATTAACAGGTTCATGGGACATAACAGTTGTCCTAGATGGTAGAATAATTATGTGTGTAATACCGCGAAAAGATGTAAATTACTTGCTTTCAACTTAGTGCATTGAGAGTCATATGTTATTTATTGTGAAGCCTGAAGATCTTAGGTTCGATTGGTAGCAGAATTGTGCTTTAGCACTGTTAAGACGTTTCATACTAAGATTAAACATATGTTCAATACTCTCAGGAGTTCAATACTTTCACAGTAGAAATCAGACTACGACAAAGAATATGATTATATTTAGTTGTTCATAGTAAAATGAATAATTCACATACTTATATAAACGATGTGGAAGTTTCTTCATCAAATGTCCATGAGCAAATTCTATCATCAAGTCTAAATTGGAAAAGTAGATAAATAAACATAGACGTAATCAAAAACCGGAAAACATACAGTGTAGTAAGCTTATGATAATACTAAGTTAATTTGATTGAAATTATAAAATGATTTTTATCCTATAAATTTCCATTATTAATAGTTTCATTTTTATCAATCAATGTATAATCATTCATCACGGATAAATAGTAATTTCAATATAAGGTAGGGTGAAAAGTCGAACTCTACGATTCATGATAAACCGATTTTTAGGTCAAGGACTGGTTAAATCAGCTATATCAATAAAAGGTAGTATTTGTCACGGATTGATCTCATTTGAAGTAACAATGAGAACTACTTATGATTAATAGATTACGTATATGCTGGAGGTGAAGCAATTTTCACCAAAGGCATTGAATGGCCGTTGTGGTAGAATGAAAATTCAAATCGCACTGTTGTGAACGAACACTCGAGGCGGGGACAACCAATTTATTGTTTAATACAAGATTACAGAACATCTTCATAAGATATGAGAACCATACATTATATACTTCATTTGCAAATATCCCATCAACTGTCCTTCATATTCTGTATGATTCGTCCACCTCACAATTCCTTTCTATTTCCCTTTCTGTTTTCTTCAACTGGATTATCCTAGCTTCCTAATGCCAGGCATTCCACTTTTGATTAGTGTTGCATACTACTGATATCGACAGACATTAGTAGAATACAAGAACACGACCGGACGTTGATGTTGTAGTTCTAGAGCTTGAGCATTTGCCATCAGATTTGAAAATACTGGGTTAGATCCCCAGTGAAGTCGTGCGTACGCACGCGTAAAGAGTTCCATATCATGATGAAATAGTTGTTCAGTGATCTCTGGCTTTCAATTGTATCTCATTTGAGATTAATCTGTAACGAATGCAACTTACAAATTAAACCAGTCTTTACAAAAACCGCTTCAAATAAATCAGTCAAAGTCCAGAATATACATTATAAGAAGTTCTGGTTATGAAACTATAAACTACCAAAAAGTAGTACAAAAAGCAATGTTAGTTAAGTTTCACACATTCACGCTTCTTACTACAAATTACAGGATATCAATTATTAACTACGTGTAATGACACTGCATTAATGTGATTGCCTTTAATCGTCGTTTCCAACAAATTCTAATTCAGCCATCATCAAATTGCGACAATTCAACATTCGGACAAACTGCTTAAGTCAATAAGGATATTACACAACCTTGTCGAATTTCGACTATCATATATAACTGACTAGACTATCGTGACTAGTGAAAATAACTCTACATAAGAGAAACGACTCGAAAACACTACAATTCGTTATATCATAATGGGTTTTGTGGAGATTTTTAGAAGTTTCACAGTTTGAAATCATAAGTCAATTGAAGCTAGACCACCATGGAAATTTCTAAAAATCTCCACAAAACCCATTCTGATAATAATCAACTGCTCACTAGTGACTGGTTTCAGGAGATACTCTTGGAGTTCTAGTGAGAAGCCGTTACCAGTGGAGTTCAACCAGGTCTGCTGTGAGATATCAGCTGACTGAAGACAATGGTGTACGGTGGCGCAACTTCGTGGATTGGCTGAAGTTAGACATTAACACTGTTGGATGCCGGCTCAGTGGTCTAATGGTTAAGTGCTCACGCGCGAAACCAGTAGGTCCTAGGTTCGAGTCCCGCGGGGTGCGGGGTTGTGGATGCGCACTGCTGAGGAGTCCGATACTAGGACGGAACGGCCGTCCAGTGCTTCCAGGTTCCCCATGGTGGTCTAGCTTCAATTGACTCATGATTTCAACCATGTGGAATTTGTTATATCTTGATAAAATTTTGAAAATACGGAGAACAACTTAAAAACTGTGTAAAATTCAGTTTGATCTATATCAAAGAGTAGTATAAAATGATATTGAATTACGCAGAGGTTATTCAATCAAGATAAAACTCACTTTTATTTGTACGGTACAAGAAGCGTAACAATGAATTCACTATGTCAATTCATGGGTTTTAAGGTAAACGTTAGTTTAGAGACCGGTTTTGCCATTATTATGAGTCGTAGACAAGTAAATTACTTTCTTACCAAGTCTATATTTTCAGACAACGTTTTATGCTCCATTGCCTTAGCACCGGATGGAATATTATACAATTTTACACTCAGACAACCATAGTGACAACCCATCAAAAGTTAACAGTCAGTTAAAACAATCTCTTTGAAATAATTAATACCTACAACATGAATTGACTTCAACCATAGAAGAGAGCATTTCAGTTAGTACAACATTTAATTTAGCTAAAAGTACTAAAGATTATAAAATGACAAAACAATATGTCAAGAAAAAGAAGTAGAAAATACAAACCAACCTAAAATAACCATAGCAATCGGACGACTTGTAAATGCATTGTAGCTTTTCGGATCAGATTTACGTGAACGCTATTGAGAAATGAAAAAAGAAGAAATACACTCAAGACAGATTTGCAGAAAATAGACATGGACCTTATTTCGTGCTGGACTGCATGTAGGCTAGCTTAGCGGTAAATACCACAAACTGGAGTGTTACACATAAATTCTATGCCTTCTTGAAACCGATGTGTGGGATTATTGGTGTTCAACTATGTGCTGTTGATGAAAAGTGCAGCTAAATGTGTAAATTAATCCAAAGTGCATACTGCTTTGAACACTGACAACGCATAATGCGGTCACACCTGATTAATGTTCAGCCTGAAGTAAACTAGGTACTTTAAGCTGTAATTTCGTGGTCTGGAAAGCTAAGACTAACTCAGAAATGATACGAAACAGGAAAATTCGATCATCTAATTAACATAAAGGGTTGCGGTGTTAACTGATTGTATTTGACTTATTGTGCTTCCAATCCAGTACTCTCAATGTTAAAGTGAAGAAATCCAACGACGTTGCAACTATGACCCCAGTCCTCTAAGCCTCATGACTCAACTCCCCGGTTGGTTAACCTGAAGTGAAATGGACATTTACAGGTATAATTGGGCTGCGAGCTATCACGCACAGGGTTATAGTTGAAGACCTCAAGAAAACCGATTCAATGGTACTAACTCCCCATCTGAACGTAGTTCTTGGACCAAGTAAACTCCCAAATCTCACGACGCCCCGCGTAACGTTCATGCCAAAATATGTAATACCAAGAAACGCAGCGAACTATCATAGCGACCACAAATACCCGATGTCTTCATGATATCCTGGCAAAACACTGATTGCCACTTTTCCCAGCCCAGTGTAAACATGAACACTGAGATGCGAGCAAGTACACCAAGCTGATGAGTCCCACACAGGACGACGAAACGTGAGCCTTGGATTCTAATGTTAGTTACAAATCTTGTATTCTAATAAATTTTTACCACAGGGATAAATTGTAAATAAAAGCAATGCAATAAAACAACACATGAAAATGATATACAAGCTATTAACTCACAGATTTATGTATTCTAACTTTAAAACTGGTTTGCATATCATGCAATAAGGGACAAGCCAATTGATTCTATAGGAAATTACAAAACGACGAACGAAATTGGTTTATCACTCCCATATTTATTAAATGTACGCATACAAACAATTTTCTACGAAAAATAAGTGATGTTGTGTAATTCTCTGGTTAAAATTTGAAAAATCACATTAACGCAGTTATATAATGGAAGGAATCAAAAAAATACTAAACCCAGATTTATTTGACATGTATCTAGACGACAGAGTAATTTCAACATGGTTCAAAGAGAAAATTGAACGACAGAATTTAATTGGTGCAAAGAACTAGATGAAGATGGTATTAAGCAATACTCAATTACTGTTAATATCTCGTAGGGTGTAGAGTGTCGGTTGTGGATACAAAAAGTCTGTGGTAACGTCTCAAACTGTAAAACTGGGTGATCTAGATTCGAATTCACCAGCGAGGACCAGTTCCTTTCAGATTGTAGATATGCTTTATTGATGAGTGCCAACTAGCAAAAAACCTGGGTTCAAAATTTCCTGCCAACTACCACTAACCAAATTACATGTACTATGGTTATGATCTATTTATCAAAATCGAATTTATCCTAATATAAAAATTTTGTTCTGTTTTGTATTGATAGGAAAAGAAAAGAAAAACAAATTTTTTCACTTAATTAGTCAGATTATAAGATCATGAAGTTCTAACATTTACGATGTCTACTTTTGAACTGCTTCTTTAATCTTTTCTCATTTTTCATTTATTTCTTACTTCAACTTCAATACTTTGAAAACTGTCAGTAATCTCGAAGGTGTATATTCTGATCAACTTATGACCACATAATTGAAGAGAGATATTTAAGATATTATTTTAAGCAACTGACTGGTGATAATTATATTCAAGTTTAGTTATTTATCATACATACAATGCATTCTTGATCTAATCCATTCGAAGAGCAAAATCTATGTAGATAAAAGTTTAAAGAGTAAAATAGAAAGATGTAACTAGATCTCCATTGTATGGAGTACAAATCTTGAAAAGCGATAAGAATCTTCATCCATGTTATGGTAAAATATTTCATAATCATAGCAATTATGTTTGAAATGGAGAATTCAACTAGCCTACATAATAGACAATCATGTAACTCAGTATGTTTTAAAACAATGTTACTAACAGCAGGTCATCATTATCAGCAGTGCTTTTCAGAATATCAACGTTGTTTTCTTTTTTTTATGAGACAAGTATTATGAATGTTCTAGTAATGAATACTTATAGTTCAAAAACAATGAAGAATAAATATAATGAATTCTGTACAGTTTAAAGGCTCAATATTACTACCCTAAACAATGTATACATTTATGTATTTTAATATAATTTTATAAAAGTGAGAAACAATGAAGTAATTAATGATGATTACGTTATGTGTAGATTCTTAAAATTTACTCGGTGTTATGTAACAGATCACACATCAGTGTAGTGCTCATAGATTTAACTGATTTCTTTCTTAACTCGATTCAAACATAGCTTTACAACTACTTTAATTTTTTGATTGAGATCATGAACCGATTGGTGTTAGACCACCACAATTGAAAACCTGGAAGCACTGGACAGCCGCTTCATCCTATTGTGGGGCTCCTCAGCAGTGCACATCCAGGATTCCGCTGGCGGGATTCGAACCCAGGGCCTTCGGTCTCGCGTGCGAACGCTTAACCAACTGGACCACTGAGCCGGCATCCAACGGTGATAGTTTCTAATATCAACCAATCCACGAAATTGCGCGACCAACTTCCGTTGTACTGAGGTAGATACCTGTCTCTACCCGACAAGGATTATCTCCACTGGTCACGGCTTCTCACTAGAACTCCGAGAATTCCCTCACGAAGCTAGTCGCTAGTGAGCACATGTTGATTACTAGTATAGGGGTTGTGAAGATTATTAAGTTTTTGATTGAGATCATGTTAAGAAGTAAGCGACTGGAGCTGTCACTTTAAATTAATAGGCATGTTAGTCTATAGTGATGACTCAAACAAGGTAAATTAGCTAGAGTACATGGTTATTAGATTCATACGAAAGTAGGTAAGTTTATTGGAGAACAATAAGATCAAAGTAAATCCCAAAGATCAATATGTTGAATGTACTGCCGTGTAATGGAAAATCATCACTCCGAGAGGCGTTACTTTTTCACAGACAAAAAGAATGGGTTACTAAATATCGTCCTTGATAATAGTATTCTCCACATGCCTCATGATTTTCCAGTATTTGTGATATGGTTTAATAAATACAGGGTTAATTCAACATAGGGTGACTAGCATGAAAGATTCACTCTTTAGGGTCATACATTCTGATATTAAATCGAGAAAACAATAAGTACTAAACCATATTGTTTTCCAAGTTCCTCAGTTAGAAATATCATTTTAGAATATGTGGGACAAGAAATGTTAGTTACATAAACACACCTTCAACAGCTATCGAATCCCACTGTGTATTCCGACAAACGATTTCCTTGTCTCCTGACCTAGTTCATAGCTCAAATCAGTTGATCATAGTCCGTGTAGAGCCTAGTACACATGTGCATCATCCAAAGTAGCAATATTATTTCACCACAGTGTAATTATATTAATAAAACAAATATAAAGTTAGTTGCGATAATTAGTCACAGCAAAACTAAACACAGAATATGGGAGAATGAGATAAGGGGATAAAAAGTATAAAAAAGACAATATTCAAACTTGAGATTTATACGAAAATAAGAGTGCATGTATCTGCATAACTATGACCGATTCGCAACCACAATAACTCCAATCATCGGTCTTAACAATTACATGGATCTTGACTACACAAACAAAGGTCAGACCAATAATCAATGACTTGGCGACTAATGGAGCACCTTGGTTTGTCTACACTCCTAAATATTTTCCAATCCATTCCTACACCATCCAGTATCGATGAAAGTTAAAATAATTTATAAAAATCACTTGTAAGATCAACAATAAAAGAACTAATAAATTCAGGTTACTCAGTCATACCTGAGTTATACAGCAAAGAATAATTAAGCAAAGATGACAACTGTTTAGTGATTCCGGAGCTAAAAAAAGAAAAAAGAATTTAAAAATTCAACATTCAATGATAAGAAAATAACAACAAAGAAGAAAACACGACTGAAAAAAGAATGCTCATGAACAAGTTATTCTTTATTAAAATAACCAGACAATAAAAACAGTAATTTGAAAGTCATGTTTCAAGCTCTTAAAGTCTTGAGAAAGCTTTCCGACCTTCTCCTAAAAGCTCGGCGCTCTGATGTAGTAATAATGGCCAGTGACTTTAATGCTCAAGTAGGTAAACTAAGCGAAAGAGAAAGACACCTAGGTGGATCTTATGGTGTCGTGGCTCAAAGAACAGATAATGGCGACCGTCTGATGCAACTATGCTCAGATAACCGCCTGTTTCTTGCAAATACTATCTTTAGGCATAAGAAAAAACATCTTTTAACATGGTGACCCCCTAATTCGTCCCAACGTTGGACCCAAATAGGTCACATCGCTATCAGCCACCGACGGAGGGGCTCGAAAGAAAACTGTCGCTCATTCTGGAGCACATGCTTAGATTCACATCATGCTCTAGTGCGAGCGCGTATTTGTCTGCGTCTTACTGGATGTAACAAAGACGCTGCAAGGAAACCTGTTAGGGTCCTATTTAATGATAGTCAAGTTAAGAGTATATTTCAGGAACAACTAGGAAAACAGTTAGGCAGCCATATAGGTGATGCCCACCCCGAGGCAACATGGAATGATATCCGAAAAGCTGTGGAAACAGCTGTGATACCTGCTAGTACAGTAAACCGTAAGGTTAGGGAGCAACACTGGATCTCAGAAGCATCTACCGCACTGATAGATGCTCGAAAACTCATTCAATCTGGATCTGAACGTAACGAAGAGCGGAGTCAGCTTAAGCGCAAGCTGACAAGAAGCCTACGCAATGATCGTCAACAGTGATGGGTAGCGAAAGCAAGAGAGCAAAAATGAAGATTGGTGCAGAATAATATGAACTCATCTTAGTTCGTTGGGTTCTCATCAACTACTTACAACCTATAATATTTAAACTCAAAGTTATCACAGGTATTGACATACTTATAATAACTACGAAGGTGATTAGACATGAATCACATGTATCTGCCAAAGCAGTTACATTGATACAACAGACAGGAGGGCCTACATCCGATTCAAAAAACATATTCCAAAAGTCGAAAGGTCAAGTCGATTAAAAGCATCCAGCAGTGCCATCTCGAGACATCTCCTTGATACTGGACATCAAGTCGACACACTGAAGTCTTTTAAAGTGATTAATAAACAATCAAACTCCAATCTTCCACAATTCGCCAAAGCGATAGCGATCAAATGTCTGAAACCAGATCTATGAGTTCAAAAAGAACCACTCATAAATCTTTCTTTGCCCTGATAACATTACATCATTTTTATTGCGTCACTTATTATTTAAACTCTTTTCCATCTTATGATTATATCATTGTCACTTTTCGTCAATTCATAATTGACTGATTCCAACTTATATCTTTCTTTATTACCATTAATCTGTTTTCGGTTACTTCATTACGCAATCATCTAATGTTTGTGAACTCTACGAGTTCCAATCACTATTTCAATGTTCTGGAACTCTCCCTTCCAAACTTTATTTATTTATCTGTAGCAAAAATTTTATGGTCGTATTAACTCTATTGAAATCTTAGTTACATCATGATACACACATATTCATCACTAATCACTGTCGCATTTATAAATATGTCAATATCTGTAATAACTTTGATCTTTAAATGTTACAGGTTGGAAGCAGCTGATGAGAATCTGACGAAATAAAATGAATTCATATTATTTTTCACCAAACTTCGTTCTTGCTCTACTTATATTCTTCAGCTTGCATATAATTTATATTGAAATTCTCTAATGTCGTTTCAAATATGGAAGAAACACTAAATCATAACATTTTATTGACAGATGAGGAGATAAGCGATATAAAAACGAATGTTAAAAATATTTCACACCTCACCAATTTTCTATATGCGCATATCACGGATTAGAAATCTGTTCCGCTGTTACGTTATTATTTTTTACCTTCTCACTAGCAATCCCGCTTTTATCTTTGTTAGTTATTGATACTGTACTCGATAATATTTATTATTTATTTATTATAACACATAGATATTGGTACAAGGAGGCACTAAATACATATGCGCCACACAAATCTCATTCGATATGTGTGAGGACTGTGATACTGCCCGTAAACCCAAACCGAAGCAGGTGGTTTTCTTAGGGGGCCACTCCCCGAGCCTTCGACCTGAAGGTCTGACCCACAAGGCAGTGGAGCATCGTAAGGAGATGCAGTCCCATGGTAGCCGGTGACCAACAATTGGTTCATACGCCATTTGTTCCCGCAGGATACTAGAGCCCATGTGCAACATTGGTTTGGAATCCGGTTAAAGCGCCGGACATTCGCTTTTTGTCCTCTCATTTTCGTAAACAACACCCCCACCACGAGAAGGTAGTGAGTAGGACTTCCCTGGCAGAGGCTATATACGCGTGGCCATGTGGGAACTCTAGAATGCTGGTAATTGCAGCTGACGGGTCACAAATAGGACTGATCGAGCGTCTTGGATTTCATTGATAGCCACTATTTAGCTCTGCTTAAAATGGTTGTGACTTAGCGGGAATATTGAACCAATCCGTACAGGATGCATATATGTCAAAAGAGACAACAATTGCAGTCCTAAACAACAGTGGGAGGATTCAAACAACCAACATGCATGAAATCATATTTGTATTCCTGATTTATTCTATTCTTAACCATTCTAGTCATTTTGTAATTCCGCCAGTAAGTAAGCAGCCATTTTGTGTAGATCACTTGAAAAGTATCAGGATTTAATCGCTGCGGGTTGGATGTGAAGAGCGCTTGATTTCGTTATTTTGTTGCTTCCCCGGAATTCGTTGAATTCCTCTTCTGAATTCGATGGATTTTACAGTAGGAATGAATAAGGTTATTTATTATTTACTATACTTGTTTCTATAACAATTCAGTTGGAATGAATCTTTGTTAAAATGAATATGTATAACGAAAACCTTAGACATTTCTAGCACAGCATTTCCATTTCTCCATGGTATAGCCAAATGTATTCAAAGAAATGAAGTGATCAATTTCATTTTTGTGTACCCTTTCGGTGTTGATCGAATACTATCGAACACGTTAAAACGTAGCCACTGGTCTGAACGACTCAAATCCGTTTGCTCTATGTCCTAAAAGCTAAGTGGTAATTTCATAAACTCCAAAGCAGGGTGACATGAGTTCGAATTCCTCAAAGATCACCAGTTCACGCAAGACTGAGTGAAAGCCATGCACTAACAAGTGCCAAACTAGTATGAAACCTAGGTCGAAAAAAGATAAATACTATCATTAGTATAAGTACTCACTTTTAACATCTTGCATTACAACAGAACAATATTCTAATAAATCAGCCAATAAATTTCTCGGTTCCATAGATGGTGCATACAGTGAATCTATGTCCAAATTGAGGTTATTATTATTATTACTATTAAACTGTCCATTACTAAATGATGATATTGTATTCAACCGATTACTATTGACACTTTTAGTTGAATGATTTAAAGATGATAAACTTTGTGGGCTGGAAGATCTACTGTTAATACTACTACCGTTATTATTATTGGTAGTATTGATAGTGGTATTAGTTGTAATAGCGGATACAGGAACAGCTTTACCCGGTGAAACTAAATTTGGATCCAAATAACCAACCATAGATTCAGTACTAATAGCTTTTAAAATTCTATAATCTGTAAAATGAAAAAAACGAACATATAAAACATTGTAAATAATGAACATGAGGTAAATTGAGTTGTTTATGAGAAATTAAATTTTACTGTTTAAAAAAAGAAGAGATTTCATCAAATCACAGTAACATCACTGGCGGCCATACCAAAACATGTCACAAGTCCATGAAATCACTGACAAGTGGACTAACCGATGGTTAGAGACCTTGAATGACATGGCTCGAAATCGTTTGCAATGGTGTAGGTGAATCAATTCTTTGTGTTCTCCCAAATTCTAATCTTCTGAATTCTCCTCTTTCCAAATTTATTTCACTGCATTGTACTCCTTGAATAACATTTTCAAACCCTAATCTTTCCGATTACTGTTTATACCCTTACTATCTCTACCACTACGGGATTTGAATCGACAACTGCATCTCTAGGCTAATATGGTATGGCAACTGGAACTGATGTACGTACATAAGAAGTTCTACGTTATTACTGACTGATTGATTAAATATTTTACTGAGACATTAGAAATACATGTTAAGCAAAGAGTTACTTTAAATTAGTACTTCATTATGAATATTTACACTAACATTCAGAATTTAGTTTTACAATTAAGTATAGTAAAATCAATACGGATTAGTAAGGAATTAAAGAGTAAAATAATTTAATTACTAATTAAATCAACGGATATTAAAATGAAAATTAAATCAAAATTACATCTTTTTACGTAACTAGTGAAAAGAGTTAATCGATTGAGCAATAGAGCATTTAGTTTTAATTTTGAATCCATTAATTACTATATTTTGGTACAAAATATTGAGGTATTCTATTCAAGTGATTAACTATCTTTAAAGTTCATCTTCCAAGGTAATTGGAAAGTTGGCAAAGGGAGTTTGTTTTCGTCTTCTTAGCATTTTTGAAGCATTTGATAGGCATTCGGAAAAACCAGAATTATGAGTACAAAAAAGAACTTGTACAACTTCTCCTTCTACCATGGTCTTAATCTCTCGTAAGCTTCTTTTCTTTTCTCGTTTCACAACAATTCCTTTCATCTTCTTTTCTAAAAACCTTTGAACCTCAAACTGATTTGCTTCTGTTTTTTTTATGATCCTCCTGACTACAATTTATCTAATGTTCAACATTTATTCGTGCCACTCTGAGCCTTCTTTTTCCAATTATAATTTCTTTATCCATCTTCATGATGAATATTCAAGCTCTTAATAATAAAATTATTTGTTTCCTTATTAAAAATAACATTTACAAACCTTTGTTCATTCTACTTCGCAATTACCATGTTTAGCAAAAACGTTTTATCATCACTTGTGATTGGACAGCTTTGAAAATGAATTCGTCGCAAAGAGAACTCTTATTTTAATTGTGAATCTACATACGGTTATGTAGTACTATGATGGGAAACTAATTAAAATAAAGAATTTCTTCAATCAATTTGAATATTTAAATATAGATATCCGGCCATAACTGATCAATCAAATGATGATGCTTTAATTGGAAATGGAGGATCTAAGTATTTCGCTGGCATGTTTAGTGTGAAAGTACTGATTGGTTTCATTCCAACTAATTAGTCCTATTGAATGATCTTAAGTGTTAGACGTTTTCCCTACGCGTTTCACATGAACGTATTTAATGAGATTGTGAAGATATTTCACATGGTAGGCTAACTATCTAGACGACTAATGAGAACCAGGCAATACTGAACTATTGCATATAGACATCGACTTATATCTTGACGTTATTGTTTTGTGCTGTGTTCTTTTCGAATGTTCTTTCATTGTCATTTATGTTTTGCGTTTTGGTTTCTTTTTGTTTACCTCTTTTTACTTATAATATATGAAAAACACAAACCAAACCAACAGACTACTACTATTTGACCAGACTAAATATTGTTTTTCTTTTAGTTAAAAGATATTGAAGTGATTAAAAGCAGGATAAGAACAAATGTATTTGAGATAAGTGAGATCCCAATACAGAGGTTTAGATCCGATTTTTATGGATTAAACATATCAAAATAAAATATATCTTTGGACTAGTATTTTATTGCATACAGGAAACATTCAGAGATAATAATAACAATAATAATAATAAGAAGAAGAATGGTAATAATAATGTGACGCTTTTACAAAATAAAGAATTCTGTACTCGTCTTTGGGTCACACATTTTGTAGTAAGATTTAGTAAAACCTGCAAGATCTTGAAACAGAATAATCTGAAGCAAGGTTAGAATTTAAAAGAATTATAAAACTGAATATACATTATGATTGATGAGGTAAAAAGAAGCATGCCCTTGTTGGCTTCGCTGAAATTCCTCATTTCATTATTTATTATTCATCTCAAACTTTGTGTTCTTTTTATTCTGAAAAGAATGGGGGGTTGTGTAGATTGTAGTAAATTTAACAGCTGAATTCACGGAGTAATCAATGTTAGGCCAATATTGAAAACATGGAGAAACTGGACGTCTGTTTCGTCCCCGCACGAAACTCCTCAGCACTGTATATTTACGACCTCGCACATGAACGCCTAACCTTTAGACCACTAATCCGGCATCCAGTGGTGTTAATGTCTAACTTCAATCGATTCATGACTTGTGCAGCCAGTCATCCATTGTTTGGGGCGGATACCTGTCGTTACCCGACACAGGTTGGACTCCAACTCACAAGAACTACAGAAAATCCATCTTGAAGTCAGTCACTAAAACGTACATAATTATTATCAGAATGGGGGTTTGGTCGAATTTTCCAGCAGATAACTGACAATTTCTTTCTATTTCAAAAACACAGAAATTACTGAGTATCTCGCTGATATCTTTTTAACTGAAAACTTTTATGAAGGCTTAGTGGTTAAGACGTTTTGCTTTTAGCCACTAAGTTCTTGATTCGAACTCCACTTTAGCTACTTTGGTTTGGTCAACTAGTTAGTATCTATCATTCATCCTCATACTTAGATAGTCACTTATACCCAAGTATATATATAAACTAATTGTACAGCCCCTTCCAAAACAAAACAGCTAGGCATAAAGTAATGAGGTTTAATCAACTGAATAGTGCTACATTTCCACTATACAATTAAGTACTATAACAATTAAGATAATAACTAGTCTAACCACCTAAAATTGCTACAAACACACAATTTCATTTCATTTAATTAAATACCATCCAATTAACAATAATTTGAATATTATGTCAACAATCAATAAACATTTTCCAGAAAGCATTCAATATGCTGTATCATTTTAAACAGGTTTTTGTATAAGAAATTTGAATGTTACTGTTCCTCAGGTGAGCTTTTACAACCATGGTAACGTATATATATACATGTTATTTAAAAGAAAAATAAAGGTTTATCTGTAGTTTACAATAGAATGTGGAAATGATTGAAAAATTGTAACGAGGACAAAAGCAAGAACAGAATAAACGAAATACAATGATGTATAGAGAAAGTTATACAGAGTACATACAATTAATTTCTATGTATTTTAAATCACTCTAATACTCAATGAATATAATTATTGTAACAATAAACTGAAAAGTAATTTTGTATTTAAACTGATAAGATAGAATATTGAAGATGAAAAAAATATTAAGCGAGATTTCTTGCGTATTTTCGGATAATAATGCTATGTTTGAAGAGATTACAATATCTGTGAAATCTGTGAACGGAACGAAGACCCAACGACACAATGACCACATAACCTTACTATTAAGATGCGTCCCAGATGGGGAAGTTCAGATCAGAAGAAAAATATATTCCACAAGCAGCCAGAAGCAAAAACAACAAAAACAAACACAACTCAGGGGTATATATACGGCACGAAAATGTCCTTGGGAAACGACACAAAAGAGCATATTAAAAGAGACAACGAACCAATGATATTTAAGGTCTTGCAAGGTGGGAGATACGATACGAAAGTGAAAATTAAATTCGAATTCCCAAAAAGAAATTGCGAAAATGAGACATTTACCAGGTGAGTTATAGGGATCTAGCATTCCCAACAAAGAACCAGTAGTAGAATCTAGGGTACAGGTTTCGTCCTAATTGAGACTCATTAGCTGAGTGCACATGCAATGTAGTATGGTTTCTTGTGACTCGGTAGTTTAATTGACAACGCTTTGGCATTTGAAGTGATAGGCAACGAGTTAGGTTTACGGTGTAAACATTAAAATTTATGTGCAGGTGAGTCTAGCTAACGAGTCGTAAGTAGAACGAAATATGCATTATAGACGTCTACTACTAGTCACTACATAGGAATATAAATCACTTGTAACAAAAGATAATATACAGGCATCCACTCAATACTGGTAAAATTCCACCCTGAATATCAATAACAGGTAAACACAAATCCATATTTTTCAGAAAAACCAAAATATACGGTAATGAATATCTCGCTTTATATAAGTTAATTACATAACAACTACAAAAGTATGTTAACATGTTATGTCTAACAGTCAATTACTATGTATTATAGATTCATTTGTTTAATGGAGCAGTGGTTTAGTAGCTCAATTATTCAAATTCCAATGAACAAATCTTAAGTTTAATGCAACTCCAACTCCCATTGTTTGATCAGCTGGATAGTATCACAAGTTTTCATACAATGTAGCTTAAAGCAGTGTGTATAAATCTGTATCGGATAAATGAGTTACATTATTATTATTTTGAAAATATAAGCATCGCAAAACGAAATCACTTAGCGACAAGACATCCGAGGAAGAAAGCCTCTTTATGGGAATCGCAGCAGCAATCAGTATAGAGGTTTCCGGAAATACCATGATGCGCATTAGAAACGATAAGTAGTTGATATAATTATGAGTAACTGTAACTTATTATGGTCTCTAAATAATCCAGGCAACAAATACAACTGCCCACTACTAGAATCTTGTGCCTTACTAACCTATATCAATTCTAAAAGTTAACACCTGACTCACGACTGCGGAGAATTACTACTTACCCAAAAATACAATTGTTTATAAATATTTCTAACCAGCTTTGAAATATAATTGGAGAAAGTTACAAATTTCACGTAGCTTGATCTAATTATAGGTAATAAACTAATCCACATGATTATTCAAATCATATAATAGTATGAATGAACTCTAGTGGTCATAAACCCCTACCTTATTATTAGTCAACAGAGTTAAATGTTGATTTCTCAACCGAACTAGATCCTACATATAATACTTCCGTTTAATGATGTGCAATTAATTTCCTGTAAGATTCAGTTATTATTATATCATCGGTTAAAAAAAGAAATGTACTAAGTAGGAGAAAAAATACAACGAAAGAGATATTCACACACACACACACACACTAAATATTCACTGTCAACTTACCTAATATAGGATCTGGGACAATTATACTTTCTAAATCTCTTGAATTATTTGTATAGTGACCATTGGAATAAGAGAGAAGTATAGCGAAATGATGACTACTTCTAGCTAATTCATATAGACATAGCAAAAGTGAATCACATGGTCTGAAATGAGATGAAAACAAAAAAGTCAAGTTAAATGGATAAAAAGCTGATATAAATCAATGAATTTATGAAAGATATTTCTTTAAGATGACTGAGTAGTAGTAGTAGTAGAGATTTTCTCGACAAGAGGTTAGATCCCAAATCGTTAACTGACATTACACTAGAGAACTATAGGGAATTATAGTACACTACACAATGCAACCATCCACTTTGTATTACTCTATGGTTGTGAAAAATGCACTATGAAGGTGAAAGACTTAACTCATACAGAATCGAACCAATGAGTGAATAAGTAAGGTGGTGTATGGAGAGAGGAAGCTGATCGATGATGCTATAGAAAACTCAATTGATTGTGATGATTAGGACGAGCTGTAACAGGTGAAATTTATCTACGTCGAGATCGAGACAAAAATAGTGATAAAGAGCGACCAGCAGAACATTGCAAACTGATTAAAAAAGTAGAGAGTGTGAATTATCGGATGCATATCGTTAAGACGAGACGGCTGTTTGAATGCTTCTTGGTCTTAATTGGCTGTGTTTAGTCACAGCCAGTATTTGATATAAATAATAAAATTACTTGAACTGTAACAGACGAAAACTCAGGTGGGAACAACTAATGTATCACAATACAGAATCTCTTGGTAAAATATGGGAACTGTACATTAAATAGCTCATTTGGAAATTTCCATAATTTATCTATCACATTTTATATGATTCTTCCAGGTCACAATTCCTTACTATTTCCGTTTCTGTTTCCTCTTCAATTTCATCTTCTTAGCCTTATGATGCCATGCTTTCTACTTTCGATTGGTGCTACATCCTACTTATATCTGCTGACATAAGTAGCACACATCACAGAGCTAGCTGAAATGTAACTTTTCATTCAGTATTCATGACGATGAAAATGAGATTGTTTCATCATTTAATCTCATGTATATACGAGGTGCTTCTTACGTAACTCCTATAAAAATGTTAGGGATTTCGGATTTTCACTGATAGTCTAGCAGCTGACTATGAATGTAAATTTAGTTCAGATTGTTTTCAAAAACATAATAATACGATGATAATCATAATGAATTTGTTCTATTGTCGACTGGTTTATAACTGCTAGTTACTTTGCATAAAAATATTTACAAAAAGAGGGAAAACAGTACACAATATTTATCAGTCGACAAGACTTTAGTGCAAATACCAGAATGGTGGTGATCAAAAAATGAAATTCAAGTGTTTTACATCAAGAATAGTAATGAATGAATAGATAAAGGTATAGCACAATATTTGTAGCTGATGATCAATATTACAGGTACCTGATTAACTAATGCAAAAATTTATTCACCATGTGATGGGATAGGGCTATTCGATTAAATAAGAGTTTTACTGAATTAGGTTGAGACGCATGAAGAAAAAATTCAACAGTCATGAAAGTACTTTTAAAGTCAAAGGATAAATTTAACAATCTACGTACAAATATCAACAGGACACATAAACTATATATATATATATATATATATATATATATATATATATATATATATATATATATATATATATATATATATATATATATATACTACGTTTCCACTTGTTCGGCACGAGCTCAAGATAACTAACAAAACAATGTATATAGTCTAGGCGATTTAAACTTACACCAGAATAGTCAAGCGATGAATATTTAGGATTAAATGCCAAACCTTAAATTTCTGAAATAACAACGAAAAGGATATTTGAAAAGTGTCTAAATTTAATAATAACGACTGATATGCCCTTTGTTAATAGAATAAGAGAAGAAAAACTTTCTAAGAGGAAGGAGATGGCTGTATAGATGGATGTTGGGACGTTTCATGTTGCTAAAATCACATGCCACAAGGCCAATGGTAAGTGAAAAGTATAAAGAAGATATGTCACTGGAGTAAGTTACCACCTGGATATCATTGTCTAGACCAGTTTACTTACCTTAAACTAATAATCGATGCAACATCACCGGAGACCAAAGTAGTGAACTGAATTAATAGTATGGAGAGAAAAATATATAGATACATGTATAAAACAAGATCAAATAAATATTTGAAGACGATTTTCATCATTATAAAAACTGACAATATGCAAGTAGGTAGGTACAGACTACCTGGTTGTGATTATTGTAACCAATGGTTACAGGCTTTGGGTGACATGATTTAAAGTCGTTCCTAATGGCGTAGGTTCAGTCGTTCATTTTTTCCCTCTAGATCTTAAGTACGTACGTACGAAGTTCTAGTTTGTTACTGACTGACTGATTGACTGACCTTATAAATATTTTTTCTGTTCCAGTAATCCATAAATATTTTCAAATCGTATCTCCGACGCTTAATCTTTTCTAAAGCCACTATCACTGTTATTAATTGTGATATCTTGGCAATTTCTTCTCTATGCGCTAATGCAGTTTGGTCCCATGCAATGTTCTACGTTGATTATGAGTGACTGATTGAATATAAAATCTCCCACATATTTTTATAGAAACGAAAAAAATAAGTGCCCATGTAAAGATTAAATATGTATTATTTCTCAAAAATTCAACTTAAACCGGCCAAAGAATGGATTTGAGGCAAGGGGGATTATTTTACGGTGTTTTCACTACTGCGTTATCCTCTCGTACTAGACAGTTTGTTCAGGCAATAATCTGTTAAGTGTAGCCTAGATAAATGAAGTATTCTCTTAATACAGCACGATGAACCAAGAAAATCATGTGAAGTGTACTGGAATAAAATTTGTGCACATACAAAAATACAGCAGAAAGAATGAAATAATGACTTACAAAAGATGAAAAAGAAGATAGAATACCACCAGAATTGTCACGTTGTTGTCCAAATTTTCTACATTGTAATATGAAAAAATTATAAATAACTAGTGTTCAAAACATGTTAAAGAAAATCAAAGTACAGCTCGAATAACACCGAAAAGATTTTAATAGACTTTTCTGTCTATCAATTTCATAGTCAATGGTATTTATAACAACTGTGTTTTAGAAAACCGAAGATGTAAAGATACTTAAAAAGGGTGATAGAACAGAAACAGAGAGGAATAAATAAAGGTCTAACATGAAGACAATTAACTGGTAAGAAAGAGTTAAATAGGTTGGTCTCCCTAAGATTTAGGCCAACCTGAAAAAACTTGATTATAAGACTTCAACCTCTTTGAATAATTAGAAAATTGGAATTCAGTCCAAGTCAAGAAATAAAAAATGTCTTGTGGAAGTCAATGGGATCAATGATCAAATACACAGGTAACATGATGAATTTAATTTAAACTAACTCATTTATCAGGTATGAATGATTAATGATATTACTGGATTGCATAAACAAAAATAGGTGGAGCGGGTCTCAAACTTGGGATTCAGCGACCGGAAATTGTACATTAGGCTGCAGTTGTGCAAACAAAATATACACTATTAATGTCTATATTGTTATTAATAATTCTAAATCCTTTGGTAACATGATTTGAACTTAATAGAAGTGAGTGATACAGTTTATAATAATCTTTATTTTTTCTAATTTCACTAGTGTTTTACTTCATCTTCCCTTGTTGATCTTAAATGAGGTAATGACGATTAAAATCAAAACGTAATTTTATTTGTTCATTTACTCCTAACTAATCCATTGAATTAAAAGTACTTTTATCTGGAAAAAAAGTTGGTTAGTCAGTCAGTAGGTTACAGGTCTGAAGCTCGAACCTAACTATTTTGGTTTAAGGTGATAGATAGTATCACTAGCCTTCACCTAAGCAATTTGCCAAATGAGTTACATAAATTCTGTTTACAACTTATCTTTATGGTAATGGCCTTTCTTAGAATAGATGGGTGTGGCGCATATACATTTGGCGCACTCTTGTACCAATATTTATGTGTTCAAATAAATAAATAAATAATAAATAAAGAATAGATGAACTGCGCGGTATTGTTTTATTTCGGATAAGTCAGTCGGATGCACCTGTATCTGTGTTGAAGTTTACATTAAGAGTCGAACTCAGTACCCTGCCCTTCAATTCGCTAAGTGATATCTGCTGAGCTACTGAGTCTAGATAGGCACTAGTTTGTTCAACGGACCGGTTAGTTGTATGGGCTGTCCGCTTCTTTAATTATACCTTCTTTCAACATCTGGACTTGTCATTTTAACTCGGCCTCCAAATGCACGGGAGCACAACACCTTGTAAATATGGTCACTTGATCATCTTTAATTAGGATTTCATGCCTTACTTTGTCACGATCCAGAATTCACGGCCCAGAATAGAGAACCAGAGTAAAGACCAGATAGTGCTTAAGTCCACACAATTACAAGTAGCCACTCCCAGTGAGTCCGAATATAAATCAATGTGAGGAAAGAGAATCATATATTTAGCAGTCCGAAGGCTGAGTGTCTGTTTTTCCACGCTCAACGACTAACTGTATATGAGTTTCACGATCACAAATTAATAATATAATATTAAACAATTAATAAATCATTTTTACCATATGCTAGTCAACATCTACAAAAACAAAGTTATTCAAAAGTAATATTTACATGTTAAACTCACAAGTTAAATTCAGACAATGCAAGAGCGACAGTAGACAGTATACTCTGAAGGTAGGATAATGAAGAAAATTTAGTATTATTATCATGAAAAGATCGTTGTTTTTGATTAACTGGGTTGATCAGATGTAGGCGAAATGAAAAGTGAGATGTCAACGGTTGAACACAATATTTCCCTTGACTTCCTAAGAAGACAAGCATACACTATTGGTTGAAAACGCGGCTTAATTATTCGTGCATGTATTTTCGATTCGGTTAGTCAATCATAAAGTTTCCTGCTCACTTTTAGTTTTCTCATTCATGTGACTAGTTGGAATGGTTATAGGATGTTTGAATATCAGTATCAAAATTGGATGTCCGTACAACATAACAACTACACGTCGAATGTACATCTCCAATTCAACGAGGAATTTTACAGATAATCGAATGGGACCCTAGTTGGATCTCCACTAGGTTTACATTTCGCTTACCACTTTTTGGCAATACTAAAGAATGATCTACTTAGACACGAGATAATCAGAACAGATGTAACCAATGAAGAAGAGTTACGTGTTATCCGTACGTTGCTCAACAAGAAGATGCATTAAAATTTACCAACAAACATATGACCCGGAAAATAAGACAAAGTCAGGTTGCATTCCTGCAACTAACACTTAAATGAAACAATCAGTGAAATAACAACGGACAAAAAAAATTCTGTGGACAACATTCACTGTAGCTAAACTATAAACACTATTCTACAACCGACCAGTCGTTCGAACCGGAAAGACAGAATACCTTAATTCATCTCAATCATGTGGACTTACCGATCCAACCCTTGTGGATTCAGCTACATTCGGTACACAGTAAGTTAGTCCGTCATCTAATATCCAACTATTGATCTATCTTGTTAAGCAAGAGACGATTAAAATCAATCAAAAGCTCTATAATGGTCCATCTAATTGATACGAGACACAAAGTGGATATCAACAATTCAATTCAAATCATCCACTTGATCTCATTGAACATGTCATCTAGTCTGTGTATACCGTTTACAAGTAATTTGTAGTAAATTGTTACTTACATTTAACAACAGTTCATCTTCTGTCTGCTGAATTAATGTTTGAAATAAATTCAATGACTATAGAGAAAATAGAAAAAAATTCATAAAATATCAAATGAAACAGTAGGTTGAGATATGTTAGGTAAAAAAAAAACGAATTAAGTGTATAGACACACTATCTCCAATCCGTTGAAAACATTGAATTATTTATTGGTTACGATGTTGGGTAGTTAAAAAGTGTGACATTGGGTGACACAATTTCCAATTTTACAAGATAGTGCATTATTATGATTACCACTTCGACTACTTAGATGCTCATCTTGATAACTTCATCTAAATGTGCTAGTGTAGCATGGCATGTTCGGCTAACATATATTTGTACCTGGCTCTATGTTGGCTATGATTGAATGATTTATTATGATGATATCATTATTACGTAAAATGAAAGTCACTGTAATTCATTTATACTGAACAGAGATATTTTCGACAAAATGTAACATAGCTTGATAAAAAAAATTCGTTAAAAAGAGATCCTTTCGCTGAACTTCTTGTTTTTTAAATGTAACTTGGTTTGTCTTTTTAGATAAAAAGTGTTAAATAACATTTTATTTATTTGAGCACATAGATATTGTTACAAGGGAGAAACCAGATACATATGCGCCACACAAATCTCATTTGATTTGTGTGAGGGCTGTGATACTGACCAGGTGCCCAAACCGAAACAGATGGTCTTCTAAAGGGGCCACATCCCGAGCCTTTGACCTAAAGGTCTGGTAAACAAGGCAGTGAAGCAACGTAAGGAGATGCAGTCTCATGGTAGCCGGTGACCAATAATTGATTCATACGCAATTTGTCCCCTCAGGATACTGGAGCCCGTGTGCACCATTGATTTAAAATCCGGGTTTTCCAACTCCCTAGGTGGACTCTCCATGTCCACCAACCCGGTTAAAGCGCCGGACATTCGCTTTCCGTCCTTTCAATTTCGTAACCAACACCCCCGCCACGAGAAGGCAGTGAGTAGGACTTCCCTGGCAGAGGCTATATATGCGTGGCCATATGGGAGCATTTCGAGAGGGAGAGCGGACTCTCCCACTCTCGGCTGTACCTGGGTATTTGGGGACGTTAATTAACAGTTTGGTCAGTTAGATGAAGATATAGAACATTCTTAAGATTATCTATTATCATGATGAATAGCACCGTACAAAAATGATATTTTTCATGTGTTTATATGATAATATTCGTATTTTGTTCATATTTACTTATGTTCATTGATGGATGGACGTTAAATATCCAGTTAAATTGAAATACAACAAAGTATTTGATAGCAGAACGCAGATTATATTAAAGTACGTTCCTTAGAGGATTAACCATTTCTTAGCTAATAAGTGTTAGTGAATAATTGGAGGAGACTTTAAAATCACAAGTAAAATTTTAGATATACTAACGTTTTTTATTACTGTGATTGTTATTTTCACTCAACTTAATTTATTTGGAACAGAATTTCATTCCTGTTCGACCGTGTTCTGATTTGGGGACTAGTCGAATGAAGTAGTGTCCGAAGAATACTAAGCAATAAGAGTAGCTGGGTCGTATAAAAGCAGATCATGACAGTATTCAGGTCGGATGAACAGATAATAACACACAATTATTTATTGTAATAAGAAATCGGAACGAAGATTCTTTATAAACTCCACACAGTTTCATTAAGCAGATTGATAATTAGGGGAGATTCATTAAGCATAAACAGTGGACTATCTGGATAAGAAATAACTTCATGAAATTATATTCGCCTAAGAATATTAAATTTGAGACAATAGGATTTAAAAGCTTACAACCAATAAGTTGAATTTTTCGCTAGCTAATATAATTATGAAATCCCTATCCAAAAGTGTTCGACGAATACTCAAATAGCGAAATACAAATAAGCAAACGGTTACAGGATCATTATGCCGATTTAATTATATCATAACTGGTATATAGACTGAAGAAGAACTAAGTCTGAGATTAATACGCTGTTTTACAATATGCAGCAACCTATATCTAAGCTATTGAATAAATAAAAACATGTTTTTTTCTATTTGTCTGGAGACCTAGGAGAGTTGGTGCCGGTTCAAAGCACAGGTAAAGGAAGAGGGTTGGGCATAGCGCTAGCAATCGCATGCTGTAAAAAGACACTGCTAAAAAACGCCAACCAGAAAAAATCGTTGTCTTATCTACCGCTTCCATCTATTCATTATTTATAGTAAACTGTCTTCCAGAACAACGGCTAAAAGTTGAAGATCTGGTTAATTTGTACATTATGTTTATCATCGCAAGTCAATTTTAGTCAGGGTACTGTTAGAAATCAGGAAACCAAGGACATCTGTTTTTTTTCTATTATGGGGAGCTTGGGTTTTACCATGAGATGCCAACCCAGCGGTTCTAAGTGTTCGCTGCTAGACCTGACGGTCTTGAGTTCGATTCTTAGTGGAAACGTGAGTGAATAATACAGAATCTCAACAAACTAGGACAAAACAGCTGTTTAGTACTCCCTAGTCTTAGATGATACACCAACTGAAATCAATCTGTGATGAATACAAGAAATAACTAAAGTAATTAAATAAAGTAAACAAGTATAGATCCATATATTCAGATTCGTGCCACAGATTGGCTTCATCAATGCGATTTACAATTACTGGTCAAAGAGCAACAAAAAACTCAAAAGACAAATAATTTCTTATAAAATAACTGTTGTAAAAAAACTTTTAGACTTGATACAATACTATCTAAAACAAACTATCCAATTCAATGTAGAAGAAGAAAATACTAAACAACTTGGAAATTGTAGATGTTTTCGTACTATCCAAACGAAAAAAATGTGGTGGAACATTAAAGAATAATTCATCATATTAAGAATAAATAACTTACATCAGGTTCCTTATATTGTAATAGTAGACCAAGAAATCTGCATGCAGTAACACCATGATAATATCTTAATTGAGGATTGATCAATGTATTCATGATTAAGTCATAAATACGATCATCTAACAGAATAGGAATAAATGGATTTTTGTTTAAAGATGAAGTAACCTGTAAGAAAAGGAATGCACCGCATAATAAAAATTATAATCACGGTTAATATTAGTTAGTTATTTAAGTATCTACAGATAGATTTAAATCTAAACACAATGAACTACTATCATTTAAACGTATATGAAGTTTATAAGTTGATGAATGGCATTTGTTAACTAACAGGTTCAGTTTGTTACTGTAGGAAGTTTGCGGAGGTTGTTGAGTTTTCATAGAATATATTGAGTACTAATCTTAGTTCGTCAACGTCGTATGGTAATAATGATCATGTATTCACACTAGTGAATAGCTTTGAGACGTAACCCTTGGAGTTCTAGTGAGAAGCCATGATCAATGAAAGTTCAACCGCGTCGGATGTGAAGAAGTTATCCAGTGAAGGCAATGGGAGATGGTCGTCCAATATCGCAAGTCGGTTGAAGTTAGACATGCACACCACTGGATGCTGGCTCAGTGGTAGATACAGAGGTCAAGTGCTAACCCTGAGACCAAAGTCCCTGGGGTTTGATCTGCGGCGAGTTCGCAGATGTGCACCACTGAGAGGTCTCATAAAAGGACGAAACAGATATCAAGTGCACCCCAGTTTTTATTGGTTGTTATCACTTAGATCGATGCATGATACAGTCTATTAAGATTTGATTTGATCAAACGAATTTTTTCTATCACCTGTATGAATTTGATCAACTCAATTTGAAATAAGTGATGAGTGTCCATATATAAACTTTAAAAGTGATTATATATATATGGAAAAAGTCTCATGATAAAATATGAATAAGTAATAGTAATTAAAGTGTTCAACTTACTGAAGCAAATGTCATCATTGAATTGAATATAAGAATACGAAGTAATTCTGGTTTATCTTCTCGGACCAGTTCAACGCATAGAGAAATATAGTTCTACATATGATAGATTTATATTAAAAATATATATAAAGTTATTTAAATCATTTACTTAATACAAGGTAGTTTATTTATATTACAGGAACATAATGACATAGATTTGGTAAACAAAAAAAGGATGAGTTGACAACTGAAAACAATACAAAGGCCAAACACTTGTCAGGCAGTAAGAAATCCTTATTAAACTAAATTATATTCATTGATTTAATGTACCCGAATTCTGCTACAATAGATCACAAAAAGATTGCCCACACAAATGAAGCAATGATATTGTGAAAAGAATAAAAGAAAGAGTAATACAATTGATAAATAAATGAACAATGAAAGCACGTTATAAGAGACACAGTTCAGTTCAAAATACAGACAAAAAATATTTTTTCCGTTAAGAGAATTCTTCTTATTTGTATGAACGTTCTAATAGGAAAATAAAACGCTATCACTATTGGCTTCTATTCTGAGCCGTATATGATAACGTCACATGCTACTGGATTCCACGACCTCCAGGAACCTAAATGAGGAGTCTGATGAACCGGCAGATACCAGTCATATACAGCTTTGTCTGCCATACCACGAGTCATCTCTTAGATTTTTCCACCCAGCCTCAGCACTAGTAAGCACTGCCTGATGTGTAAGTCGCTAAGATAAAATTCGTAAAAAATGGAAAAGCAAACGAAGTTTATACTTCAAGATGGTGACACAAATATCGCCTCTGTGCCCAAACATACACAATCGAACGTCCACAACGAAGATCAAGAACAAACATTTGCCACTGAGGCTTTGTTAACGTCATGCTTTTTTCTAATTATAAACATTTATGGAATCCTACCACTTATGTTTACAGTGCAAGAACAATGTTGAATAAACTGATCACTTCACTATTGGTGAAAGGTTACCTAATGTGCAAAAAATCATTCATTATTGCATGACTGGGTATTCATGAAATATCATAAAGCCTGAGATATTAATGATTTATTGAAATCGAAGATTATTGTTGTGCGTAGCTATTACTTTACAGTTTTTATAATGAGAAAGATGAAGTAACCTGTTTATATTATTATTAAGCCATAAACAAAAGTCATACTTATATTACTATGAATTTGTAAATCGTGGTGTTTTGAATTGAATAGCATGGATAAAACCAATATTAGAAATTATTTCAAGTTAGTTTAGGAACTTAGACATTACAACACACAGTGGCTAGATAGTTAAAAGTTTGAAAAAAACCCTACATTTATACTACTCATCAACACCTAACTAATCATACTGGTTAGTTAGAGATGTGTAGATGACATCTTTATCATTATAAACTAAATGAATTAGCTAAAAACGTTAACAGTATACCTAACGCCACTAGATTTACTAAAGAGATCAAGTATGCTTACTACAAACTGCCATTTCTTGACTGTTTGATGACAACGAAACATGATGGTTTTCAAAAAATCAATATATTCCGAAAGCCAATACATTCTTAGAAACATCCAGATTACAAGTCAGCACATGGCTTTTCTACAAAGGCGATAGTTAAGAATTTGATAAACAGAGTTCAGAGACTTGTCACAAAACCGAATTACATAGAAACTGAGTTGAATTTGGCAATGTTTACTTTGGTGATGAATAATTATCTTAGCGACTTTACAAAAAAAAATAATAGAGAAGGTCGAAAAGATAAAGGGAAAGAAAAACGAAAAGAATGGATTAGGACGGTAGTGATTCCATATTTCAAAGAGACGTTATTGCTTATTGGCACTCGGGCTCCTTATAACTCACTCACCAATCAGAAGACGAAGGCAGAAAGCTGATCAGTTCTCTGTCGTAATCAGTCCAATTATGACTCAAGACTCATATAACAATATACTAGAAATGTCTGGTCACATAGTAACATAACTAGAAAGTTACGATGAGCACATAAACTAGCCATAAGTGACGCACAACCAAAGGTAGAGGGGAACAATTAATCGATGATAAATTTGGAATAATAAGAACTAACGACGATTTGTGGATCAGATGGAAGCTTGGGAATAAGAGGGTGAAAAAATGTAACATTCAAAGACGTCCACTAATTATAAAACCAAAATTAATATGATGGGAAGAAAAGTCAAAATTAGATTGATTTATTCATTATAAATGTTATTCAACATTAATTCCGTTTTAACCGGATGTGCTGATTATTCAGTATAGTATTCGGCTTTGTTTTCCCGTATGACATTTTATTCTGCATAACATACGGTATTCTTGTGTTCAATGAACATGAACTATGCTCAGCATGTGATTTGTGATAACTGTATATATGTGATTTTGTTCTAATTACTAATCAAAATCCGTTTACGAATCAATATATAAATGAGTGTATTTTCGACTAGGGTCGTCGTCGATGGCGTGTTTTGCGGTTAATAAATCAACATTTATACCAGTTTTAGTGTTTTTACTTTCGTGTCATGGGAATTGCAGAGGCCCTTCATTTCGAGTATAAGTGATAAGCGATTCCAACATAACGAACAGATATAACAAGTAGCGTTCAACTGACAAGACATATCAAAAATACAAATAATAATCCTTTGTATGATTTCCTGAAAAATTAGACTGCGGCATTATTCGTCCCATAAAACCACATGGATATATTTTTAAAATTATCCGAGTAGTCTTTCCAGTAATTATATCGAATAAACTTATGACAGTAAACTTAGTTTGTCTTACCTATATATATATATATATATATATATATATATATATATATATATATATCGAGAGACAAATACAGGTTTAAGCATTTAATATTTACTAAGCGGAACGGACTGATGTTTTACATTCTAATGGCATTCACTTTGTAGTTCCGAGCGAATCACACTCAAAAAACAAGATGGTTTTGATTAAACTGGAATTTTATCAACTAACCTCCATGAAATCTTTAACATGCTCCGGTCCTAAAAGTATCGCACTAAGTTCCTCATTTATACTTGGTGATCTACACTTGTGAACGCCACTCAGTAAACAGTCCAACGTCTGAATAGCGTTGGCAACTCGGATGCGATGTCCATCATACTGAGCTGTTTGAAGGCATTGTATAAACAATCTGTTTAGCTGAGGCTGATAAATAAATAGAGAATTTCAAGTTAAAATATAAACCAGTCTTATAAAAACGAAAGCATCTTAAACAAGGTCACCTTATAGGCTAATTCACAGGCTCTAATATTTGCCAAGACTTTTTAAATTAAGAACCAACGAAAAAAGTCAGATGTACATTAAACCCATACGAAACAATACAGCTATAATGCCAAAATGATATTTTACCAAATGAATGAAATTCACGCCAAAATTCAAGACCTAACTTAAATATAATTGGTTCGTACGTAAATTATAGTTTTGCCGTCGATCCAATCTCCAATCCTAGTTGTTATATTATTTTCGATCCATATTAATCAAAACTCAGAATAATGTATTTGATAAACCCTTGTTCTTCGGATGGTACCGTAAGTGATGCTTCGATTGCTAAATATGACCAGCTATTCTAATAAGGTAACATCAGTCACTGGAAGCTGTCCATGGGGCAAAGTTACTAAAATATGTAATTTGACAAAAATTTAAATAGTAGCTCTTAAAAGTTTTACCAATCAGCTGTATGTACTTTGAAAATACATGAAATACAACTTGACAATAGATAGTAAAGAAAACATTTTCAGGTCATGCCACTAGAATGCATGTACGCCTGCTCCGCGCCACTTAAAGCAACTTAGCACGAATACAAAGTCTTATGATTAGGTTAGCTTAATATTTTTCTTAAATCGATTATGTGAAATCAGCAATGACCTAAACTTTACACATGTTCGGAAATAACCGGTGCGAGCGACACAAATAAACATGATTGGCATGTACTGCAAAACAAGAATAATTTGAAATTCGTTAATAGTTGATAATACCTAACCTACATCAGTGGTTTTCAGAGTGGTCAGATGAAACATTTCGAATTAGTTTGAGGCTATCCAGTCAAATGAAATAAGTTTATCACAGAATAACACCAACAAAAGGACAAACCTTCAGTCTAACGAGATCTTCTGAACTTGTTTTCTCAAAGTGTGCAGACAAACATTTGAGATTGGGCTAAACATTAGAGACAAAAGTAATGAAACATTTACTTTCAGTAGGAAAAAGTCGTCCCAAAATTCCGCTCTGCCTTGAGTGATGTCTTGTCCTTGGAACAGCTTATCATATACCTGAAGCACTTTCTCTTTAAGTGAACCTTTCGGAGTCTTTTTCCTTTCTCCAACCACAGACATCACTGTAACTACTGTATACAAATCACGCACAGCTTAACGACCTAAAATGCGGTATAGGCAAACAAATATCCTATAAATTTGTGATTTATTAAGATAGACTGATTGGTTTGCATGCGTTCTTTCATAAGGTAAGATTGCAATGTTTTTATCGTCCTATTTTTAATTAGGTGGCTCATATTTTATGATTATAAGTATGTTGATTCTAAGGTGTTCAACATTTAACACTTAAAGAAGGTCAAGGATGATGACAGAAGGGACACTTAATCGTTATGTCACAGCTCGGTAATCCATTAGGGGTCATTCTACTTAAGCTCTCGCTTTTCAGACTAAATAAACACTTCTATTTCCGGGCCAAATTTAATCTTCAGAAAAACCTTAGCAGCAACCACTTACTGTTACGGTATGATGAGTCAGTATATACAATGATGTTACTTTCACATAATATCTGATAGGTTAGGTAGTCGCATCATAGCAAATGTAAAAGGGTAGAGCTGACCTGTTATTTTGGTAGCATATAAAAAGTTATGAATAGACCCTGAGCCGAGTTCTATTTCTCTAACAAATTCCTACTAATTGTTATCTTCGGATACGTCAAGTTCGTCCTCTATGATCATCAAAGTAGCCTCATTACCTGGATACCACGAAATGGTAGTCCACATCAGATATTATCTGGAGGTGTGACTTCAGTGCTAGCTAACGGTAGTAGATACTATCTACATGGCGCTGCGTATTTTCATATGCTTAACACCACCTGTATTATATCCTATGTGTGTAAGGACACAAAACAGGCGAAAAAGAAAAAATAAACTAATATAGATGCGTTTTGTTAACATGCGGTGGCGTAGAAACAATTTCAGCATGATGATTTCTGAGTTTTTTTCGGAGAACATATATTGATACACATACATGTGGGCAAAGAAAATTTTTTTAAACAATGATGTTAAAGAATAGAGAGATGAAACAAAATGTTAAGTTAATTTTCACGTGCAGTCGTCATTCAAGTGTTTTGCAAACCCTAGCCTTTCTACAGAACGCGTTGACGTAGGCTGTTCGTTAGATACCACTGAAGTTTCTTCGCGACTGTTTATTACGTAGTGGGTTGCCGTAATCCTGGGGTTTATGTTGTTAAATTGTGCCGGAGGAAAGCTAATATTATTAGAGTCTTCTTCTAAATTCGCGACTTTAACACGGCCAATACTGACGTTACCGTTAGTTCCTTTCTTATCGATGATATAGTACTTACGTTTGATGAAGCCTTCATATTCCGTGTCGAGATGTCGTCGTAATGAGCTGCGCTATACAAAAACGTATGTGCTATATCGTAGGGCAGATCAAACGAAAACATTAGTTGGCTGCGATCCGGTGGAAACAGGTTGAATTGAACACATCACGTTTGCAAGCCAGTTCGTGTAGGAGGATCCACGAATTCTCCTGAAATTCGAAGTTCCGTCCTATAAACGAGTTGTGCTGCAGTGTATCCAACGTCAGCTTTCAATGAGTTCTGAATATCGAGCAACACGATTGGAAAGGCGTCCGTTCATTGTGAAATGTTTGCAGCTGAAGATGAAGATTTTAGCTGTCGTTCGAAATGCCTTTTTGTTTGTGGGTGGCAGCGGTAGTTTGGAATCTTATGACTCTTGGTAGAGTGGTCAGACAACGGAGGAGTTCAGATTCGAACTAGCGTTCATAGTAGAAGTGAAGCCAACGTCTGCTTCCCATCGTTCGACGGAGGCGCAAGCCAGTGCTTCAGCAGTAACGTACTTGATGGCTGCTTCCGGCTTTTATGTGAAAGGGTCCACACACATTGAGAGGCAAGAGCTTCTTCTTCATTCAGTTAAATGTCCTACTGAACCCAGATGAACATAGTCAAGCCGAGCTTTGGAAGCTGTGATGGAGCTCAAGGGAAATTCGTTGTGTCTATCACCGTATATTTCTTTTAGTTTACACAGGAACATTCGGAATTCCTCACGTTGTTATTCATACCAGGCCGTCAAAATCGTTCCGAAAGGAGCTTGGAGGTTGCTCGAACAGCTGGATGAGAAAGTTTGTGCAACTTATTGAAGACGTATCTTCGATAATATTTCGGCACAATTGAACGTTACCACTGAGCTATTTTAGCCGCGGCTGACCTACAGTATGACTGAGATATATTTACAATTGACTGATCACTGAGTGGTGATCAACGTCGGGTCCTTCTTAGTGCAGATCGAGTCCTATCGAATCCGTCAGGGAGTATCAGTTCTCTCACGATTACAGGTACACCTTGTTAACGAGTACCAAGTAGCACGAAAACTAGGTCCAGGGCTTCCTGTTGACTACCCCCAACCACCATCTTACTTCAACATAGTGCACACCTAGACTGGTGGCCACATCACAACATAGTCGATAGCATCCGATCTTCACTAAGAAAAACCTGACGTACGTGACATTGATCACAACCCAGTGACCAATGTATTGTAGTTATGTCACATAGTAAATTTTCCTTAACTGATCCGATCAGTTTGAGCCGTAGTTTCAGGGTAGTCGAAAACACCTCGTGCCGAAAATCGGTGAAGCTGAGCGAGTCTATAAAGACCGATTCCTTGAATACTGTTCATAGTCATAGGAGACAAGGCACCTGCCACAACATTGTGTGCCCCAGAAATATGTTGTATATCTGAAGTAAACCGCGAAATACAGTCCAACTGTCGAGGCTCTGGAGGGAAGTATTTGTCTGTAGACGAGGTTAGAGAAAAGGTGAGGTGTTTGTGACCGGTAAACACAGCGAATTATCGGCCTTCGACAGAGCACTGAAAGTACCGTAGAGCACAATACATAGCTAAGATTTCACCACTGAAAGCGCCTTATCTCGATTTACTGTTCTGCTGTATTTGTAGGGATCATGTGCAAGGAAGATACTCATGTGCTATTCGATGACCGAACAATTCCTAAGTGTATCATGTGGTTGAATTCATTTTTGGCCAACCTCAGCTTTCGAGGAGCTAGCCACTGTTAGGAGAGGTTTGTGACGTCATTCTGCCTTGGGGTTCTAGTGATTTCCGGAATCCGGTCGGCAATGCAACGCGTTCGTTTACAGCGTTATTTCGAAATGAGGCAAGGACTGCCTGCACCTGTTGGGGAAGCTAAGATAAGGAAATCTGTCTTGACAGGTCATCGTCAAACGTTCGTTTACCAATGAACTTTCGCATTCGTAGCAACATTTCAGCTGCTGAGCCATACTGCAGCTAAATGGTATGGAAGAATTGGTGTAGATTTTGTCGGTCGTGTAGGTCTCTACATATAAGGATAGCCTATTTTTAGGTTTTGTAGGGTTCCAAAACATTACTGGTAAACATATTAGGTGTGACGCACCTGGTAAAATCGCTCCATAGTACTTTGATCACTGGGAAGAATTGTGCCCCTAGGTCTTTCACGCTGTGCTCGTCAAAGTTATCTTCTGCGTAGCAGAATCAGGCTACAATGTTGTCGGAACAGAACAGCATGAGATGAAATGTGGGAGGCGAAAGAGTCTTTGTGGTGGCATTGGTCTAAATAATTTATGAGTCTATTCCGCCATGAGGAATATAAAACACACCAATAATCGAGAAAAGAGACCTGAAAACATGAGAATGATGCCAAAATATATTAAAATAAAAATACGAAATAACGTTGATGTTTTAACAAGTAACAAACTAACAGACTACGAGTTGATGTACCAGATCACATCGTGCTCATCACCACAGATGCCACAAGTTTGACAACGCCTTGACACGTAACACTTTTGTAATCGAAGTACTCCAATTTAATCAAATCAGAAGCCAGAATTGAATGTCTATCTTCCCAGTGATCTCACATTCAAGTTTGACGATTGTGTGTTTTTGACTGATACTACTGCAAGCTTTCATTTGACCTATTGGCTTCTTTTATGCGACTTTCCACTCTTAACATATTCCTAATTTACCAGTTACTGTATCTCACACTCACAGCCACTGTTGACTAGATTCCATATGATTATTATTTTTCATCTTATGGTGTGATGGGGTCATATCTGTTTTTATATGAACCACGTATGTAGGAGATACACGAGTCACAGCGAATGATAATATTTGTACCCTGGACTGGACGGACTGAGCTAGGCGTGATGTTGCTACATTAAGGACAAGTAAGGATTCAGAGTCGACTCTAAGCTGCTCGTACTGGTTACCGCATCAATAAATTGGGATAGGGACAACTTCGTTTGAAGTTAGTGTTCTGAGTGGCGACTTGTCACGCGATTTCTTAACGGGCCATAGGACATAACAATCTGAGTACGTTTTATATCATTGTTTCGTTCTTAAGAAGGTAGCAACATTGTCACATAATTCAATAATTTTGTTATATATATTACAGCACCTCTCTATTTTATTGTTAGAATCATTTCAACGATGAAAATACAAATAGTGTAAAAGGTCAAGCTTCATGTGATTCTCTTTGGATTTCTCCCTTTTAGTCTTAAAAGCTAGTTGACTCTAACCATCAACACTTGTTTGACTGTTAAAATTATGTGCTATCCGATATAGTCCCTAATAAGCAGTTGAAATTATCTAGTAAATATGAAACGAATTTTGAGAATGTAGCGTCAAGTACTGTGTCCCACCTACGTGGGTTATTCTAGCTTACGGACAGATTAATTTATTTATGACTTTCGATTCATCATCTACACATGTTTTGGTCTTCTTGATTATTCTCCTATAACCTTGATTGTCTCTAAATGAGTGTGTGCGTTTGCCACTTAATCTTTTCGTCACACGTTTCTAGCTTATTTTGTCTAGCTATAAATAGCGGGTCATGTTTTATAAGATGGAGTATGCACACATTCCTGCCCCGCTTTTCGCTGTTAATGCCCATCTGGTTAAACAAGTGCGTGAAATAAAGACAACCAGCTGAATCCATTATTGGCTTATGATAATCGCTGTTGCACAAACGAGGTTAGCCTTCATGTTATACACGCAGTTAAATGGAAAATCAGTATTTATGGCATATTCATACATTTACTCGAATCGAAGTCAGGTCATGGGCACTGTAAGAATAACAGATTGTTGATTACTCCCAATAGTGTTTGTTTCATATTACAGATATACCTGTAACAACTTAGGTTGGTTGGTTAAAAGTTGACCTCAAACAACCAGGCACATGCCAAAACAGTATAGTTCAAGTATTCATTAACTTCCTTATTTTGTATACGCATTATATTTCCTATTATCTTATAATGAATGTTGAGAGGCTTTGTTTGTCTGAACAAATAGTCCCATGCTCCGCTGTGACTGCGGGAAGATCTAAATAAAGACCTATTCACTACTTGTCTGGTTTCTTCTATCAATAGCACGAGGGTTACCTAGAGGGACGAAATACCTGTTACTATTGTTCTGAGTTCTCATAACGACGGCCATCCCATTTTAATCATTTTTGTTATCGCTGTATACTCTCGTATACAATTATCGACTTCAGTCATGTTAGTGAGTAACGCAATTAAATAACTCAAATATGAAAATCATGTTTGAATATGTATATTTCATACACTCATTTATCTGAACAGATAATCAAGGAAACGAAGTGGGGAAAGCGAAGTGAATCGGAGAGAAGGACAGTGGGCCAACTCTTCCTGATCAAGCGTGACTCAATATTTATGGTCAGGCAAAAATAATTTACACAAACATAATTATTAGGGTAAGCAATTAACAAACGCTCATATAAAAGCAGTCAAGGTTAATAGGTGAATAGAAAATGTAGCTGGAGAAGAATGAATAAATTGGTCTATCCGGAAGCTAGGATAACACATGTGGGATTGATATATTACTTGACACTGTGAGCTCTTAGATGCCATGATGATGATGAACTTCTACATCTTAGTGAAAATATGTACTACTATTTTACCTCACATTTTCGTTTTCGACATATCTATTTTAGATAGTGTATAGTTTAGGATTTCCTATAGTAAGGTCAACTCGTTTTCATTTCTGCTCAGTCTATAGTTCCTTTTATTCAGACTGATCTCGAGTAACATACTCAAGAACTTTCCCGAATTTTTCGGCCTAATCTAACCAAACGTTTTCTGCCCAAATCATTGTTCTCTGTATATTTAAGTTAACAAACGAACCATGTGATATTTGTACGAACTAATAATTCCTTTGTACAGGACTCCCCACTTATTACGAATTCGAAACACAATACGTCCGTTTGTGCTCATCTAGTTCTGTTTGGCTTAAATTACACTTTTCCTTGAAATTCCCAATCAGTAAATTAATTTGAATACTTCTAATAATCATAAACCAGTAAAAGAATTCCATTACGGATTAAAGTTATATGCTATAATAAACTACTTGGAATGTATAAGTATTGTGTCTCTGAGCTAAAATTGACTTTTATGTTAACACAAAATTCAGCCTTTATTCATATGATGCACTTTTGACTAATGATGCTTCACTTCTTTGGGGATTTACATTAATACTGGTGTTAATCCGTTCTTGTTCATTTCCCTTCATACAAGAAAGTACTCGCTTTTATTTTTATTTGGTGTAGGTAATTTTTGTTGCTAACAGATTGTACTTTTGTTACTTTGTGTTTAATATTCGAAAGAAAAGGATCCACAAGATACAGAACACAGTTTGTTAAGGTTTATAGTATAAATCCAAGAAAAAAACCTTTTCGTTTCCCCAGCAAATGATAAAAACCTAATGGAAATGAATAAAGTAAACGTAATATAAATGACTCATAAAAGTCACTTTTCGAATTTATATAAAGTTCCATCATTCAGTATTACTTGGTTTTGAAGTGCAGCCACTTCAGTCATGTCTTGCTTGAAACATACGAAACCTAATGACACGTTTAGAAGAGACAGAACCATTTTTCCATTTTTGCATGTTATTTTTACTGATCACTATGACTGAACATTTTTTTTACTAAGGAAGATGGGTGAAGTTTAACGAGATAATTTTACCAGTAAACTGGTCGATGCACTAGCAGTCAGTTATTTCTACCAAGATTTTCATCGGCATGGTTTGAAACTTTTTGGCTGAGTTTTTGAGGCACAGGTAAGAAAATGTGCGAGTGAGTTAGCAGTCCCTTACCGAACAGATGAGTTTTCACAATGTGAGCATTTGATTTCTAAAAAACTCAGTTTCATTTTCAGAATATCTTGTTCGGTCACAACTTGACTACCTAATGCTTTAAAAAAATACTTCACTGGTTTTGGAAACAAAAATTTATCTGCTTTAGAGTTCAAAATGTTTCACCAACTGGTTGACTGATTTAGGTAAGATGACATTTAAAAAATTAAAGTTCATCTTGTCACTACTTAGCTTTCTAAATACACTGGTTACTACTTCACCTTACAATTACCTTTCAGAATCCATTCATTTAACCGCAAAGTTAAATTTGTGTTATATTACGTTCACTTATGCAAAACCAGAAAACAATAAAAGTCGATAAAATTGGAATCATGAGATTTTTAGAAGTCGTTTACATCATTAAAGGAGTAACTAAGTGGACAATTTACTTTACAGATAAGTGGATAAAAAAATTTATGACTTTTCCTATAAGGCAGAAAACGGAGAGACTATAATTTATGGACGAACCAATCAGATTTAGGATAACGGATCTTGGATTTTGGCTTGAAATTCACTCACTCATTCGTCCAAATAGCGTCTTGGCATTTTAGCTTATGTCAGTTCGTGATGAAAACCATAAATTTAAATCCTAACCCTTACCACCAACCGTAAATCATTGTCTTCATTCTTCAAACTGCTTCATGACCTTCATTTAGCCCTATTAATTAGGTAGACACCCTTAAGATCACTTTGGTGTCGCTAAAAGGTTGTTCATAAATTATAGTCTCACCCAGAAAACACCACAATTCCTGTGTCAAACGATAGTAATTAAATACGTGTAACGTTTTGCTCACGACAAACTAAATTTTCGTAAAGTACAACACTGAAAAATAGAAAATGTTACAAAGAAAGAAATATTTTTGAGAACAGAAGTAACCAAAATATAGAAATAGCAGTATAGCAGTAATCCGTTAAACAGGAAATTATTCGTATCTATGGTGATGTGAAATTAACCAAACAAGCTCAAACTACTCAAAAGTGATAAGTAGTATAGTTTGACGCCACAGTATATGGGACAAAGAAGTGGGAAAGGAAAAAGGTAATCTTACTAATAGTTGAATTTATTTTCACTTTAACAATAAAGTAAATTTGAAAATTTACAAATGTTTTTCAGTGAGGATTAGGAACACAAGGTTATATGTTTCTGAAGAATTACACACTACAGGTAATACTAATTTCAAACTAGATGTCAATTAGTGACAAAATCTATGCTATTAGTGATGATATATAATGTTGATCAAACAGCATTAAGTAAACAACAATTGAAGTGTATATTGTGTTTTGAAGAATGGTTGTCCAGTTTCTATATTGTGAACTGTATATTCACATATAGAATAATGCTAAGATACTTGAATGTGTTTATTCAAACAGATGATGACTTTGAAAGAAGTATTCTATGAAGGAAAATCACCTTCAGAAATCCACCACAGAATATAAAATATCTTTATATGAACTATGTGGATATAGTAACAGGGAGCAGATTTGAGATGAGTTTAAAATTTGTAAAATCGTTTGGCAGAAGAAATCCCCTGTGTGTCAACACACTCCTTCAGTTTTTATACTCATTTGTACTGAAATCTGGCTAGATGTATTGCGAGGGGCACAAAGAAAGATCTACTTAAACGGCTCAACAACGTAGAAGTTATATTTCACTAATAACAAACTGGTTAAAATATATTGTCTGGAATCGCTTTTTAAGAAGTCAGGCATATAGACTACTCGGAAGAAACCTCTCTAATTGAAACTACAATGAGTCGAAGATCTAAGTAGCAATGCCCCAAATAACAGTCTGGTCAGAGCGGTTAGATCGACTTCTTACTTAGCTAACCGTGTTTTCCCATTTTACAATCAATTAGTGGCGTCTACTCAGACAAAGTGCAGGTTACTTGCTTTTGCCTCTTTTATAGGTAACTGCCGGTCCATGGCGGATGCTATATCAGATATATTACTAGACGTATAAGTGAACGTCATCCTGAGTGACAAATAAGAACTTTCGTCTAAATTTAATCGAACAGTTTCACAGTATTTGGGCGCCGTGTTGATGTGAGACGTTAAAGAGAAAGAATGTATTTGTAAAATATCAGCGAAAGAATTTGAAGTAAATCCAACGTTTTGACTGGCAATCTCGTCCAGGCTTTTTCAAGGAAATATAATCAAACATCAAAATTGTCGAATATAAGTAGGTACATGGTTGTCCGGTTTACTGTATACTGAATAAGTAATCCAATCAATGTTACCAATGTTTAAAGTAGATATTTACATTAGTGTGTAAGAGACATACAACTAGCTGCCCAATGGTAGCTAATAAATAATAAGTAAACCTGAACTCCTTATTCCATTCCATTTATATCGCATTAACTAATTAACAGATATTACATTCAACGGTTCAAATCAGTTATCTTATCTGAATATGTTGAACAATTGACTGAAACATTGAAATAACAAACTTTCAATTATAAATACATTCTTACTCTTTGAATTCTTTTATCTTGTTTATTTATCTTCATTTAATGCACGCTGTGACATTTGTGATTCATATCATATATAAAATGCATATGCTTTCTTAATATTCACCAACCGAAGACAATATATAATGAACGAAATTTCTTCTTCTCACTTACGTATACACACAATCTGTTATCTTAACACTTTTCGTTTCACACCACATATCTCTTACACATTAATGTAAATACCTACTTTAAACATTGCTTACATTGATTGGATTACTTAATCAGTAGACAGTAAACTGGAGAACCATGTACCTATTTATCCTCGATAATTTTGATGTTCCTTGAAAAAGCTTGGACCAGATTGCCAGTCGAAACGTTGGATTTACTTCAAATTCTTTCACTGAGATTTTACAAATACATTCTTCCTCTTTAATGTATCATCCAGAGTGGTTTGGAAAGTATCAAATAAAGACAATCTACAGCTCTGTTCACCACACTTAGTCTACAGTGGTTGTATGGTAGATAAAACCAAATCACTCCCAACGATCGGCTGTATACATAAACAAATTCTCAATTTGGCTCGATCTCATATTTTACACAAGGATTCGAAATAACATCTTTAGTCAATGTGTTCAACAGGATGTCTCTTCGTTCACATGATAAAGTTTAATAGACAGTTTTACTAGTTTCTTCTATCCTTTGATTGTGTGCTTATCTTCATGCTCTCCTCCTCTATCTCTTCTTTATGGTTCATACATTTATACTGATTATTTTTGCACTACTTAATATGTACTTTTAGTAAATATTAATTTCATTTTTATCTTCTCAGATCATAAGCTGTTTCACCCATTAATATACTTATTAAGCTGTTCTTGTCACCGTTAATGAACCAGTCAACTTGCTATATAGAGTATTATATTTCATTTCTTATAATTAGTTAAGCGATCTATTTTATTGTCATTATTGACTTATAAATTGTTTTAGTTGATTTAATTGTGTTATGTATCTATATACATATAACTATATATTAGAGTAAAGAATGATAAATATCTAGATAAAAACAATGTTATTTGCCTATATACATTGTTTTAGTGAAAAATATACACAGATAAACATACATATAAATATACAAGAAAATGTAGTCAACCGGTTTTTATATCAAACTGTTAATGTCTAATCTATATAAAGTCATAAAATATCTCCCTATTGTCTTAATTGTTTAATGAAGAAAAAGAATAAGTTTCTTTAATGAATAAAGAAAAGAAGAGTTTTATTTCTGTTATATCCGAGCGAAGATTAAATCACGGGTAACTTCTGAGACATATTAATTGACTAATATTATCTATGGTATAACTATTCAATAATTAGATTATGTATATTTATATTCCTCTTATTATAAGCTTTATTTTGACCTATAATTTATTATTGTACGATTTACGGTTCTTAAGCCATGTTCAGTTTATTAACTACTGCCTCCCACATTCACAGCCACTTTTTGGCTTTATTGTGTACAAATGCTATTTCCTATTTTATGGTGCGCTGCGGTCTCTTTGTTTGATATATAAACACAGTATGTTTGATTTAAATGATTCGATTCACATATTGGAAGCTGGTATTGTTGTTCTGGACTCAAGTGGATGGACTAGGCGGACATAAGACCAATAAGGACGCTAGGATGCTTATACCGATCGAACGTTATTGGTTTGGCATAGTGCTAAGATTGTATATGTCGTATTTTGATTGGCGGACAAATCACGTGATAACTAGCCGGATAAAAAGTCATAACAGTTTCATTGGAAAAGGTTTAAATCATATTGTTACTGATGTTAAGGTTTGTGAATAATTAGCTTCTTTTTAGCAGATATCTATCCTAGAAGGATTGTCTTGAAATAGTCATTAATTTATCTGTATTTTAAATCAAACTATGATATTGGCAGATAATGAAAAGCGTAAAGTATTGAACTTGTGTATTAGTGTGAAAATCAACGCTCAGATGTATCCAGCTGAAAAGTTTAATATAGGAAAAAACGAGTATCCTGGATTCTACTGTTAACTATTATCTTACTTAAATCCACTTGGTGTTGCTTACCTGAATCTTTCAATTGATGTTTAGCACTGCAATTGATCAGTTTATTGTTGGAATATGTGCATACTGTGCTTATCGCCTCGATATTGTCTTAGTTCACAAGCATTATAAGCAAAGATGGATAGTGACTGCCAATGGAATCTATTTCGTCTAAGAAATATACAAGCAAACAATATCAATTGAACTTGAACCTTACACCATCTCACAAGCAAGTGGCTATTAAGACTCAGTAGCTAAATGAATAACATGATAGCATTTAAAGCGAAAGGTACTGTGTTCGAGTCAAAGACTGAATATCAACACTGAGATGCAAGTATATCCAGCTGACAAGTACTAAATAACACGAAACGCATATCCTGGATTCCACTGTTAACCACTATCCATCTTTGTTTATTATCATACTTTTCTTTGAAAAAAAAAGAAACATTCGCTACTTTTTTTCTACTTTTCAAACATTTAATGACTAAACTCCATAAAGAAAACTTTTATGAGAATTTTATCTTTCTAAGAAAATATGAATATTTTCTTTGGTTTCAATATATAAATGTCATTAAATTATGAAAAAGAAAGTTTGTTTATGCTGTGAAAACAGTTGAGAATAAAAAATTGAATAATAATTCATCTTCTCATTAAATAGTTTCGAACGTATATACACACACACATACACATGCGAACACACGCGGGTATTTGTAAAGTCAGGGAGAAAAAAGGAGAATAAGAAATTTACAGTGGGATATTTTATCATCTGTTCAATATTCAATTGATATTATTATTCAAATGAATTTTTAAACGTGTTATCAATTAGTTACGAAAACTTGAAGTAACATATGACATATTTGGAGTGTGTGTCTGTGTGTGGCAAATTAAACTGTTAGTTGAATATATTGACATGGTTACCAATTGCATAGTAGCTTCGTGAAATGGTATCTTCATAAATTTTTATTGTATAAAGTTTTTAAATTTAAATTTTCATCTTCTGGAAAAAAACGTTTTGCTCATTTACTGTTTCTAAACTTTTTTACTCTTGTTTCATTTTTGATCACTTTATATTATTATGGTAATTGTTGTTTATTTCAATCTGGCTTTATTATTTTTTAGATAAATTATCTGAGGAAGATGTTGAGATCGTGGAGAAGATTTGTAGCTCAGGTGGATGATTTGGGTGAAGTTTTGTCCTCTGAACTGGATGGTTTAGTTGTGGAGCCTTCATCGATCTTCTGAAAGACATTATCAGCACAAACTTCAGTTAGATGTGTTCACGACTAAACCATCCAGCTCAGAAGAAGATTTACTTTTTAAGTCATTTGAAGCATTCAGTTTTCTAAGGAATGAAAAAATTAAACTCGCTGTATATGGAATACACGTATCTGATTAAAATGGAAATTAGATAGCTAGTGAACGTAAATTAGAGTAAATAAACTCTGTCATCTATATGAAATAACTTACGAGTTTAGAGGTATTTCTAGGCAATGCACATATGATGCAAATATTTTCAACTTAAACTAATCAAAATTCAGTCAAAAATATCAACAGAGCTAAAATTTAAATCCCTACTTATAATCATATAAAACTTGTTCGATTGAATTCAAATAACCACTTGTTTCTACAACACTTTTAATAACTTGAATAAATACATTGTTAGTTTTGGTATCAAACGATAGAATAGAACAGACCGGAATTCATGGATATAGGTTTACCCCTAGTTTTTATTTATTAACAATGTGTATTTACAGCCCTAGGATCACTGATACTGACTTAAAGATCTGAATTCATATCACCTGATAGCTTGTTCGTAATGTCTAGTTCTAGTAGATCATTAACTGATTCCATCGATGAGTGACTGTATCACTAGAAATTTGGTTCACTCTGTAAATCAAGATCTTTCACAAGAATTTTAAAAAATCTACCTGAAAGCTAATTTACAATGAAAACAATATTATTATTCAGTTTGGTGGTTTGTTAGCATTTGTTTATGTTCAGGATTTCTTATCAATGTTTCTACACTAATTCACTCAAGAACTCCATTCTTCTAAATGGACAGTATACAGTAGACACATTTTTCATACTTACTGATCAAAATATTTTCAATTACACTGTACTAATAGAAGAATGGAATGAAGTCATTACAGTATTATTTTACGTAAGGAGCAATCAAATGCTTTACGATTAAAATATTGATTAGTTTCAGCATTTACGTTCATGATTCTAAAGTCATGAAATCGAACATATTTGTCAGTTGAAACTAAACTATCTGGTAGAAATATCGATAAAATAATAATAATAATGTTAATATATATTCTGCAATGATTACCGAATGCACACCAGCTTACGTTATGATCAGGTTGTTTGAATATAGATAAACCAGTTAAAAGATATAAGAGCATATTGTCAACTGGCGTGAATAATAAATTACTTTAGGTGAATATTTGTTAATAATGTTAATGTTAATAATAATAAATCATATGATTTAGTAAAAAAGGGATAATCAGAAATCATAGCATTATTAGAGTACAACATCATTATTGAAGTATACACTTTGATAGTAATTAAGTAAACTTGATAAGCATTCTCAGTAATAATAGTGTAATTTTGCTGGTGAACCGAGATATGATCTCTAGGGTAAACATTTCAAAGATATTGTCAGAAGTGAAAACATTATCCATACACCGCATAAACGGTGGCGAACTTGTTTCACTGTTAGACAGTGCCAGATAGTTCTAGGTTACCGAAAATTTACTCATAAATTAATTATTTTACTAAAAATGGATTCAGGGTGAACATTTCTCTCTTCGATATTTAGTTATGAGTGCTATAACTGAGTGATTCAGAAAGATGGATTGTGTTACTGGATATAGAAGATAATTTATTTAATATCTAGATATTATCGTTCGTCGTTCAAGTTGCCGCTTCCATTAAGGACCAGGTCCTATGTTGGTTCATCTAAATTTGAAATCTAAGTTGCTATTACTTTCAATAATACGATGTAAAAAACGAAGCTAGAAAAATTCCAATTTGTTTATCCTTAATTTAAGTGCTACTAACAATAAGAGCTTAGTGTTTTAAAAGTTCTTAACCAATAGATATAATACAACAAAACACGTGAATCACTGTTTCTTTCAAGTTTACTTACATTACTGCTGTGAAGGCTATTTTGAGTGGAAGGCATTTGCGATTTATTCAGTTGGCTCATACATTGTTATCTCGGTAGAATATCTATTGCCTGTCGATATGGACGATTTTATGTATTTTTGGGTTGACTGCCTTTAGTTACCGGCGTCTTATAAAATCCTTGATAATTTGAGAACCACGTATGGTATTAGCATGCTCAATTTTTACTGATGGGGCCTTAAAACCAGTGATTTCTTGGGTTTTTAAAATTCTTCAGGCAAACAAAAACGTTTATATTTCAAAAAGGGATATTTGTATTTATGCTTTTGTTATTAATGTTGAAGACACAATATCGGCATCCATAAGATCTATACTGATGTTTGAGGCATACAGGTTGTCAGAGGTTAGATCTTAATTTTTCATAGCTTATGTTATACTTTCAGTACTTTGTGACAACTGAGGACTTTCATTACCATGTGATCCAGTCATGATAGGAAAAGTTGCTGATAAGGAATCTACAATAATTGTGGTAGCTTAGGAAGCATTAATGTTGTGTAAAGTGCTCGTTTACATAAGTCTTTGGTTGATTGTTTTCGTTGCGACTATATATGACTTCTTAAACTTAGTGGGAGCAACAATTAGCGGTTCAAACATTTTCACTCGGGTACTAAGTGGGGTTCAAATTGAAAAATAATGGGATAAAAGTACTTTCAGTGTATTTTTTTAAACGAACAAACTAACAGAAGATTGATTGCTCTCAACATCAAATACTTATCTAATTTCAGCGGTATTTTATCTGGAATGTTATAGAAAAGGATAGCATGTCTAAAGATAAGAAATTCAGTTATTTCACTGACAGATTCTACTTTAATAACATCCAAATCTGAGGAGTTTGTGCTCTTAGGTAGTAACAGTTTGAGGGGAGATGAACCTTTAAGTTTCTGTTTAACATTATCACGTGTTGGGGAGAATATTGTGATTAACTCCATTTTTAAGAGAATACAGCCTACCTGTTTGTTTAGGCAATATGCATACATTGAATTATCAATATTATAGTTGCTCAACACAATATGGGTTTCAAAAAAGTGTCTCTCGAATGTTCTTTCATAATAAATTGTCGTCTAGTAGATGTTATTTTCTGGTGAAAACCATAACTAGATATTTCATTGAAATAAATTATTTATCGTATTATTGCTTAATACACCAAATTCATTGGTATTAGATGGTTGAAGATTTGCAGAATATGTGGAAGATGACAACATACTAGAGAGTATTAGTAAATTGTTTAATTAAATAATGTTTAATTGTTCGATGTTTGTATTCTACAAATATGGTCACGATTTAAATGTGATTGTATAGCTTGGAGTGTGAAATATCCTTGTACCTACAATTCTGCACGCCCGGACTTGTTCACCAGAAGATTTTTAAACTCATTATAATTTTACCCCGATGATTTCTTTAGGATTTTCCGAATTCGATGATAACGCATTTTAATTAACATAGAGTTCACGTGACAAGTATTTGGTTACGATGGTGGTCATATATATATATCAAGCTAATTTTTTGACAGTCATTAATGAAAGTTTACTCATTCGATAGTTTGTTTCCAAATTGTATGAAATACTTTCTTACTCATCTATAAGTTTAACGTCTTCTATGGTCGATAAAACAAAAACCTATTAGTATGTAATACAGTACAAAGGGTAACAAAATGATATCTATTGTCTGAGATTGTTAGCACAGGAGTTTCATCAAAATTATCAATTTTTTTTAAAAACTTTACATCTTAACGTTCTAAATTCGATCTCCTTTAGCAAGGTATTGAATGCTCACTGCTGAACATCATTTAAGGTTGAAATAGCTATCCAGTAATTCTCAGTTTCCAGTTAGGGTTTAATTAAGATAATTTTGTATTGTATCCCCGGCGGCCTGCTTGAATATCTGGGTTACCAGTTCCTCCGATCTAGATATTTTATCAAGTTATGTTTTCTTGTTTGTTTTAGCACATCATTATGTCTATTGTGCTCACAATCTATTCAGGCGCGTTTATGAAAAGTTTACAACCTTTCGCTATACGGAATACAAAAAGGTACAATCAGCGACATCATGGTGGCTGGCAATATGTATTGAAACGAATGAACATTAATGAAATGTGGGTTACCAAACTCCTAACATCTAACTGGTCATCATTCAAAATTGATCGTCACAATCGATCAGGATATAAGAAAAGGAAACTTGTTGAAATACTTTATGCTGAGAATTCTATGTTTTACCAAAAATATAATGTTGAATAAAGCTTATAATAATAATAATAATAATAAACTATTGTTATTGGAATCACTTCACTTTGAAGCCATATAAAAGTAGACACTATTGAACTATAGTGAATTAATCGAAATGGTATCTCAGTTAATACTGTACCATAGAGTTACCAGGTTCGGTTTCATACAGGCGTATGGGCGTGCACTAATACTTTCGTAACTAAACTCCTCAACTATGATAATGACTGTTGGGGTGTTCCGGCAAATTTCTCGCAAGAGACAAGCAAGAATCAGGAAACACTAAGAAGCGTTTCCTCCAATCAGCGTTCACTTGAAGTCTTAGCCAAAAATATCAAGGGAGCGAAACGTCACATGCAGAGGTTCTGATTGGCTGGTTGCTACACTGCTACTATGTTTAGTAGCATTCCAGAATCTTCGAGCAACCCAAGAACATCTGAAAATATTATAAAAACCCTGTATTTTCTGTATTAAAATGAACCTTGGAGTAAAGTACTTCTCGCATACTTTGAGTCTTCTCTATCGTGTTCAGGTCTCTGTATAGTTCTAGATTCGGGGTTATAGAATAACTTAGGAGACGAATCTAGCGTTCAATACGCAAGATTAATCAATGACATCCCTTATTAAAGTAATTTAAGATTAAAAGAATGGTCAATTGATTAGAATATATCAACATTTCAAGTATTTAACAAATAAATAAATAAAATAGAATCGTCAGTCATATTCTTTATAAACAAGTGTTTGTTGTTATTATTACCATTCAAAAAACTACCACAGCTAAAAAATAATTAGCAAAGTTAATTACCAGAGTTATTCTCTCATTAAGTTAAGTTAGTGAAGTGTTGTTTAAATTCATAATGGTGCACAACTACAATACAAATTATTACGAGTATTAACAAAGACTAATACTAAAACAAGTTGAATTCATTAAATATGATAAGAATAACTTCATCAAATACATATATATATATATATATTTTATATATCAGTCAGAATGCTTGTTATAACTATGGTGAGTTAAGTAGCAAACCCATGGTGATTATGTAAATATTTTTTTAAAAATTATTATCATTATTATTATTAAGATATTATGTCTTCTTATTTCCTAAGGTCATTAAAATTACGTTACCTTCTATTAAAAAACGAGGTCGCTTATATGTTGTTTATTTACTATTTGGTTTATATTTAAGAATTAATTGAAAATAGTATTACACTACAAAGAAAAACATCTACAATGTTTACTTCATAAAATTTTGAGTTTACCTCATTCACATTATGTAAACAATGTTAAATTGGGATGGTTTAGAACGTAAAATTTTATGAAAAAACTTACTGATAAAGTTTTGTAGAAGAAGACTACTCTAATTAGAAAGCAATGAACAGCGATTTTATTTTAGTGAAGGACTCTTCTGAAGTGGATGTCCACAACGTCATCGAGAAATCAAACCTCGGAGGTTTAGGTATTGCATCAATTGCTTAACCTCTAGACCGTTGATTTAGCATCCAATAGTTTAAATATCTAACTAGTCAGTTTGCACTGTTGTCGACACTAACATTTGAATTGAAATGACAGTTATTAAATTTTTTGGATATAACAGATTATGCAACAATTACTAATGATTTTGGGAGTTCGAATTTTAATCAGTATAAAATAAAACCGTATAAACATGATTGTATTGAAGGAAATAATGATCAGTTTATCTTCCAGTGTGAAATAAATCTTCATCTCCCTTCCGATTGTCCTCATCCGTTTATTGGACTGTATATTTTGATGCGTTAGTTTTACAAAGTCGGAAATTTGTATGCCAACTAGTCAATGGAAATTCAACAATGGAGATTCCGTTCAGGTACTTGATTGTAATACTTATAATGTACTACTGATTATTATTAAAAAATGTGTTTTATTTTATCGTAGTGATAGTTAGCGATAAATTATCAGTGAAGAGGTTTATATACATATCACCAATTTCTTAAATATCGTGATCATTCTAGTAAAGACAGTGTAGTCAGTCATATCGAATAGAATAAGAACAACAGTCTTGAATTTTCACTAACTATCCTCAGATGATCAGTATAGGGTTGTTGAGACTGGTGAGTTTTGATTGACGTCATGAACCAATCAATGTTAGACAACCACTGAAAACCTGGAAGTGCTGGACGGTGTTTTTTTCTAGCGGGGGCTTCTCAACAGTGCTCATCCACGATCCCACACAAGGGACCCAAACCCAGGACCTCCGGTCTCGCACAAGAGTGCTTAACCTCTAATGCTTCCGGGTTTCCGATGGTTGTCAAACATTGATCGGTTCATGATCTCAATTATCCTCAGATTGATTATTAGCTTGAATAAATCAATTGACTATTCACCACATCATAACTATCAATGTTTATTACAGCATTCGTTCACGAGTATTTCGTGATTTAGCTTAATCATTTAAAATCAATGCCTTTTGTCAAATCTAGTTTATTTAAACAAATTTTTAACAAAAATCTGATATATTATTCGTTAATTTTATAAATTTTACAACGCAGCATAGTCTATATATGCATGAAAAATAGCAAATATGATTATCTTTATAAACATTTTGTATACATTACTACAAAGACTCTATCAAGATACCTTTTTTGAACAAATACCATGAATTCAATGAATATACTCAACAGATTACATTTTTTTGTTCTGAACAATGATCTTTCATTACAGAAAATACAAAATGGAATAGAATCTCTACAAAAGTAATATCTATGATTATAGAGAAATAGACAAGTACATAATTTATACGTACCATAACATGAAATATCATCATTACAATTGATTGTTAACAATTCATGATAGAAAGAAATTATTGTATTATTTAAATATACTAATTATATTGAAATAAAGATCTATGAAAAATGAAGCGGGAAAAAAATTATTGTCAACATACAAAAATGAAATACGAATAGATAAATGATTAATATTTCATTTTACATTACACATTTCTTTAGGTAGTTGTACAAAATTATTCACTAATCCAATTGGACGTAAATGATATAAGAAATATTCTAACATATACATCATATCTGGTGTAACATAATGAAAACTGATTCCAACATCACTAAGTAATGACTTAATGATTATCGGTACCAAAATGAATGATTATGACATGATTATTATCATTATTGTCAAATGATGAAAAAAAAGGGGGAAAAATTAAAAAAAAAATAAATTGTAAAGGAAAGTAATGCAAATTAACACTGTACATCATTGAATAGAAAGTTCTTCTAACTATAGAGATTTATCGTTGTTATCTTCACATTCGGGTATCATAATTAAAACAAGATATCATTTTTATAGAAATCATAACATTTATATCAATGTAATAATTTAATATTTACTTATGAATTAGTATGGTTAAACTTATTCCAGGCAATAATTAATTAATTTAATGACTGATGTAATAAGGCTCAATTGAATGAGCGGTAATGTTTGAAACTACTATTGATTTTATCTAGTTATACAGTGTAAAATAAATGTCAAGAAAGATTCGAATCTACAATAAAGTGATTGCAAGTCAAATAATTTAATCAGTAAGACATTGTACCATAAATAATCAGAACAATAAGTCATTATTTGTTTGAACCAAATGAATTCATTCGTCTTTAGTGTATTATTAGATCTTGAAGTAAATAGAAGAATTCATAATTTCAATGTCAGATGTTACGATATAGTTGACGAGATAAGGCGTTTCAAAGTTAACAAAACGGATCCTAGCTTAAATTTCGGAAGAGATAGATATTCTTTGAAAAGAATAAGTACCCATCTGACCTCTACCATGACCAGTTTTTGATGTTCATGTAAACAACGTATGTTTTTAAACGGCCACATTAACATATCGGTGTGTATTGAGTACATTGTAATGTTCCCAATCTGACAGACGACTGTTGAAACTTCTTAACCTTTTCCATTCTCCTGCTTTGACTCGGAAACCTGAACTTTTGCACGTCTCCACTGACACCTTAACCTAAAGATTTCAGGTCACAAGTCAAACGTGCTATAATTAAACCACTGAGTAAGAAACCGATGGTTCTTACTTACTAATTCAGTCAGTTTTTGTTAGAGAAGGACAATCTTCTATCGCTTACAGGTGACTGTCACTTACTCGGCACAGCTTAGCTCCATTAATCAACAATTCTTCTTGAAACTTCGGGAATTGATTTTCGGTTGGCTACAAGATCGTTAAAATTGTAGCATATAAAACTGAGTAGTTCACACAATGTGTGTAAATGCTTAAAGTTAGAGTGTATATAACTGTTTTACGTGTTAACTGTATATATTCGAAATGTAACAAAGAACGATTTCTACTATACTAAATAATACAGTTCGTAATATTTATTGAAACATGAACGGTAAACAAGTAAAATCTAGTCTACGGATCAGTGCACATTAGTACAAACCATGATTGTAAGTAAACTTATTATATTCTGCAACCCATGAAATGTTTATTTAGTTACCCATCTCTTGTCTTTTCCATTTTCTCGGCGGGTAAAAAAAAACACTCGACAGTTGGATTTGAAATATAAAGAAAAAAGTAATAATATAAATTATTCGGACATCTAAAATTACTTGATGTGGTGCTGCATATAAGGTTTGCGGTTGTAATTTCACAGGACGCCAGTGCAAACTTCGAAAAGATGTAAAATTCAACGACATATCAAGCGAATCCCAACGGAATTGATAACGACCAAGTATATCAAATACATCATATAAGCGAACACCAACTGCTTGTCCACATATACCTATATAAGTTGAATAACGTACAGGAGTCAAAAATTATTTCTGCAATTTACTTCAAGTTACAAATGTGGATATAACATAAAAGATGTTTTCCACGTTTTTAAGAATCAATTATTTTCACTATATTCATGAACACTTGCCTTATAGTGCGCTTACGCATGTCCGTCAAATTATCGGCTTACAAATATAAATATCATGAAGGAAAAGAGAACTGAAAATATTCTTTTATCAACAAATTGGAAAAATAAATAAATTCATACATAACATATGAGAGGGTTATTTAGTTTCTATTTTCGGACATTGTTTTTTTATATTAACCTTGAGCAGAGTAAATTAGACTTAATTTACGAATTTTTTAAGTTAATCGAATTGAATTTACTGTTAAGTAGATGTATTGACTTGATATGACAGTCTTTCATTCCATGTAGCCTCAGCTTACGTGTATATTATAGAAATTTTCTTGAAGATTGTTGGTTAGAAGCAACTACTAAAAAGTCCTGACCTAAGATTTTCTCTGTTTGGTACTCCTCTTGAGTTTTGTGGATAGGTGTTGATGCCACTTCGTGTCACAGTCAGAGAAGTTAGCAGTTGAGGTAGTCGTGATAAGACAATTGATCTGTAGGATTGTAATGTTTACAAACTAACTGACCAGTTAGCAGAATTTGGTCTCATACTGACTCCTCTATGGTGTTTATCGGAGCTTATCGACCAAGATAGGGTTTAACCACAAAGCTGAATATGGTTTGATAATGGGTGTTAACTAGTGAAAGTCCTAGATCCAAGGCTTCTTGATAGTTGCGTTAAACCAATAACTCACCAAAGAATATGGTACACATGATGTCGGGTCACTAAAATTAGTGGTCAAATTGTAATGTAATCAATGGAATTCGATCAGTTCTAAGGAGTAGACAAGTATGACATTGATGACTGATTAGTGGTCTATCAGTGTACGGTGAACCTTTTGATTGATAGTTATGATGATCGAAAACGATCAGTATGATTAAAATGATTAGGCTCATTATTAATATTTTAATAAGAAAATAATAGTAATAACAAATGTATGCACTATTTACATGAATCTTGAAAGTATTTCAACTGGAAAAATATTATTTGTCCCATTAGTTATGCAAGGAGAAAATTTGTTATCTTCACATTTTCTATTAGAAAATAACTATATCAAGATGAATTTCAACAGATGAGGAGGCACATAAACATAAAACCAATGTGGCAACCCATATGGAAGAGATAGTTTAATTATAGAGTTGAATTTTAACCGAAAAAGACAATCAGCATGAATACAGAAATAAATGAAGACAACAAAACCTAAAAAGACAATCACTCACAAACAGTGCCATCAGAACAAACTTATACAACACTTGTGAAATAATTATAAAGCTCACTTTTACATTAAGTAAGCTCTGATAGTTTTGTCCAAGATTGCAACAAAAACATCTAGTTTAAGTAACACAACACCACCAGAAACATACACCTGAGCTACAGATGCCCAACTCAATAGATCTACTTCCATCAAAAGATGGGCTTTTTGAACCTTTAATAATATTTAGTATGTATTTATAGATGAAAAAAGATAAATTTCAACCTCAAATATAGGGTTCATATGCAGCGCATATTTGTTTTAGGAAATAAATAACCAGAATCTTTTATTTATTTCGAATTTACATCCACTTCTAACACTAACAGTAATTTCTGTTTATAATCAATCCACGATACTGCGCGACAATCTCTCAATGTCTTTGATGGGTAACTGCCTCAAAACCGAATATGGATTAACTCCATTGATTACGCTTCTCTATGGAACCCCGAGAATCACCTCTCGAAGCGAGTCACAAGTGAACTCATGAGCACATAATTTCAATAAAAGCTCGTTTGCTAACTGGACCGTTTATATTATTATTATTATTATTCCTACTATTATTTCGTTCTCATACACTAATTTCTGTTCGTTGTTCTTGTTATTATAAGTACCTTACATTCACTATCTCTTTACAACCTCATTGTTATTATGTGGCGTATATGTATTTGGAGCTCCCTTGTACTAATGTTTATGTGTTAAAATAAATAGACAGTAAAGGTTCAACAATCTCCACAACTCTGTACTGATAAAGAGTTTATATTACCATACAATCAAAATAAACAAGATTATTTAGAATAGAAAACGGTCATGTAGTTGTGAAAAATGAAGGAATAACGAGAAACTAGGAGTTCTAATGACAATTAACGTGGACTACACAACAAGTTAACAATGTTAGTTTGTTAGTTACTTTTAAGGTAAACTAAGGAAAATGAAAATTTATGAATGACTTATTCTCGTTTCAATGAACATATTAATATTAATAACTTCATTTGATCATTCCGATATATAAGAGACTTGTCCTAATCAGGTTGCTGATTATAAACGACTATAGACTTCTTTAGTTGATTCAAACTTTAAAAATATCGAGCATTTAGGACAAGGTTATCATTTGTAACAAATTAAGCTTTTAAGAGCACAGCATCCAGTTAGACTCCTGAAGAATTTCAAGGATGTTTCAAACAAATAAAGATCGAAAAAGTTTATTCACTAAAACAGGAAGTGTTTTAAATCATGTTAACATAGATATATTCTAAATTTTATAAAATAAGCTTTAATGAACTGTTTTCACGTTTATTTGAAAGGGTTATGCTATACCGGATATGTCTGGATTCTGGTAGGCGAAGTTTTGAAGAATATTAATAATTTTACTTACTCATTTTTACATCTTCCATATTTTCATCATAAACTGGACAATTATGATGTCTGTCAATTGACTGTTCAACTATACGCTTTAATGCTTCTCTAGATAGAACGTAGCCTGCACCACCAGAAAAATAACCATTTCGAGCAAGAATCTAAAAGCCAAAGAGATGGTATAAATATTGAGTAAAAAAATTGTATTTAATAATTCTATCTGAATATATACTGTACTTGTTTGTAGTTTGAAAATTCCACATATTTCTATGGCTTTGGTTTGTGAATGCTTTAAAATGAAAATTTTAGACAAAAGTTGATTTGTTTCAAACGATTCTGAAGTCAATCTGTTTTTCATGTTCACTGTAATTTAATAATGATCGTTTCACTCGAGAAATTTTGAAATTCAATCAGTCAGACTAGTAATCAAAGAAATGTACACAGATAATATGTATCAAGTGAAGTTAATTTCACTGTAATTATTTTTAGTTGCCATATAGATGAAGAGATCATTTTCATTTCTAATAGAACATTATTATGTGTTTCGTTAAGATACATGATAATAAACAAACGTTGTATATCATTTAGTTAAAAATATTAAACAGAATAACTGATAGACATATTATTCATTAAAGACCATTTACATAACTGAATTAGCAACAAAGAAATACTTAAGAATACCTTTAAGTAAAATGAAAGACATAGTGGTAATCAAAATAACCACAACTAAGAAAAGGCGAGAAAAGTAAGCTTATAGAAGTTTTTATGTAAGTTATTAACCAAAAGCATAAATTCTCTAGACTCTAGACTATTACATGGAGATGAACTAGAACGGTCTATCGAGTCATTCGAAAACCTATGTTAAAATTGATGTTTAGAGAATTAAATTAACCCACTGTTTCAATAGTAAAGAATTAAGAAAATTCAGATGATTCATAATGTAGTTACACGGGAATCGTCTATCAAAATAATCTAAACAGTCAAAAGAGTGGGATTAAATGGTGGTTGTATCAAAAACTTGTGCACTGCTAAAGCGTTGGCAGTCAAACAACTCTGAGTACAAAAGTAACATGTTCATTTTATCATTCTACCTTAACCTTCACACCAATTTCGATATGTTTTGTTTTTATTTTCTTACTGTTATAGTTTACTTCTTAGATTAGTAAACAGCTACTGTTACCGCCTTACAATTTTTCATAATCAGAATTCAATTGTTATTAAAAATAAAATTATATTTGTCAAAATCTTAGTGATTGAATGTAAATACAACTTTTCAGTCGACAGTCTGGTTCAACCTTTTTTAAAGGAATTTAATCAATCATCAAAATTCTTGAATATAAATATATTATGGTATGTGCTACTTATATTGACATAAGTAGTATATGATGTTAGTCGTGAATAGGTCAGGCAGCTGAGAGACAAGAGGATCGAACAGTAAAGAATGGAAACATGATGCAATTTGTATGAAAATGCAAGAACAATGAAGCCTGAGTCATTATGAGACAATCGATGGACATTTTGCACATTACGTATTTACTATTTGATTGTTAGATTTTATTTGCAGGTCCTGTAATTTTGTGTCAAATGCACTCGATTGTTCCCACCCGTGTTCTGTTCACTACAACATGATACACAGGTTACTTGTACACCAAACAATTCATTCAGTCATGTTAAAAGTGATGAGATCGGGATTTTTTGTAGTGAGTAGGAGTCATTTCGAGTGAAAAAGTGAGAAAATGTAGTTAGATGACAGATATATATGTGTGTATGTAGATTTGGTGTGAGAAAATAATTTCATCACCTCCGGATGGCTATGGTTGATGATGATGTTGGGTTATGTGGTAGATGCTAATCGAGCGTGTTATAGCATGCATAAAAATGATAATAAATAAACAAATGTAATTTAGCACAAGAATACAAACTAACGAGCGAAACGTTTGATTTATTTTAAGTTGAGATTTTAATAAGTAGAATTTCCTTCTTTAGTAATATATCCTTGACGTTTTGCATTTCTTCTTCATATCCGTCAAGTGGGCAATTTTTGATCCGTAGGTCTTTTTCATCTCCCTACTCTTCATTAAATTCTAGACCAATATGTAATCGTGTTTTGATACTTAAAATCTCAGATCACTAAGTCATATTGAATAAAACAAAGACCGGAGATTTGAGCAGAATAAAATGAATCCATCTTATGATTTAATTTTTGTCTGTAATTCGATAGCTTCATCAAATTATTATCCCGCGAATATATGGCCTACCTAAAGAATATAAAAAGGATATTCCTCTACGTCCTATATTAGACATGAATAACTCTCAATATCATGCCATCGCCAAATGGCTAGCTGAAATTCTACGATCAGTCAAAAATCAACTCAATAGATACACCACTGCTGATTCCTTTGACTTTGTCGATTCAATATTGCGTCAACGTAACCGGAAAGAAAATGACCTCACTAGATGCTTTCTTTCTTTTTACAAATATACCTTTAACGGAAACAATCTGCTAACTGTAATTATATATTAATATAACGAACTCGATGTCCATTTTCCAACATATTTTTTGAAGGAGCTAATTCTTCGACACACTCTTAACGTCCATTTTAAATTTAACAATGATTTCTATAGACAAACTGGGCAGCCTATGCTCCTTCACGAGGGGTTTTAGGCATAAATAAGTGTATAGATAAACTGACGACGTAGCGATGGAGTCACTAGTCGGCCCACTTTTAGGTGACTTTTATTGCTAATCTCAAAGACACTATACTTAGACCAATATTTGTCAGCCTTTATCTATACAGGAGATACTTTGACGACACATTTACAATTTGTGACAAAAATATCAAAGTCAACAACATCCTAAACGCGTTCAACGACTGTTATCAATCAATCAGGTTCACAGTAGAATCCGGTCGCATTCCGAACTCCACATCTTAGATGTTTAGGTAAAAAAGAGACCTGACGGTTCCCTACAAACATCGGTATATTGAAAGTCAACATGAAATAATCAGTACACGAATTTTCAAAGTTGGTTTTAACTGCAGCAAAGGAGAAACCTAACACATTCTCCATGTTGGGGGGTTAGACGTATCTGTAATAAAGATACAGTCGATACCGAAATTACTAAACTACGGCAGATAGAGATCAACAATGGATATCCATCTAGATCCACTGAGAAAATTCTAAGCTAAGGCAACAACGTGAGTTTCCGTAGCATGAAAGAAGACTCGCTTCATGAACATTCGTTTTAAAGGAGACACTGCATCAGAAATCCTGAAAAACAGCCTATGCTTCGAAGTTGTGTGAAGGATAAGCTTCCGCTTTGGGTCAAATTAGTTTACTTGCTCGTGTGGAGCAGGTTATATTGACCGTGCAAAACGAGCTATTTTGGAACGCATCTCCGAAAATTACCCTGCCTAACTCTCCAAGGAATTAAAGAAGTTACTCAGGATAACAATCTTCGAGTATTTAGTCATCTTCGATCACTTCGCTTCACCCGAAGCCCCCTTCAAAATCATGCAAACAATCAGAATGGTTAGCCCAATAGGAATGTGAATGAAAAAACTTATGTACAGCCGAAGCTATTGTTACCCACCAGTTTAAGACTCACTTTTGCGTACAAAACAGTATGTTCAGTCCCTCATTCTTCCATGTCCCTAACCTCCCTTTCTATCTTCCATAGTCTATTGTTTTTATTTATTTTGTTATTTCTACTCCTTTCCAGTTATTTTCACAACTATTAATTAGCAATTATTGCAATTTTTAATCTTTTTGTTCTTAATATGTGTCAAATGGACAATTATTTTCACTTTACTACTTTTCACTAGCCAATTATCACATAACTTCTTGTCAGTATCCTATTTTCAAATCTTGACAATATACCACCTCAAGTTATTTTAAATAATTAGTACACTTCTATTTTATTGTAGAACACTATTTTAGCAAATAAAATTAACTATATATACAACTGTACAGCTTAAGTAAATGAAATTGTCGAAAAGTAAATTTTATTTTTTATTACAGGAGTATTTCCCGTATTACGAATCACTGTGCCATTTGATATCTGGAAGGTAAACGTATTTCTCATTGGAAAATAAACTCTTAAATAGATCAAAAGTCAATGAATAAAATTTGCTGTAAATGAGTATAGGGATTTTCAAATTGATTCTTTTCTTAATATAAAACTTGAATATTTAGCATCTTCAATAATTATCTTTGAAGTTAAAGTTTTAGCCAATTAATTGATAGTGATAAGACATTTTTGCACCAACGAAATTCAGTGCTTTAAATAACTGTTTTACAGTTGATGCCACATTAAATCCATAAACAAATTCCATGCCTTATAAACATGGTAGTCTAATGAATAAAGTAAAAATGACCCAAGTTTTCAGAGAATACGGTATATATTATTGATGATAAATTGTCTTTGAATGAAAGAAGGTTACGCGTCATACTTGGTTGTGAACATGTAAAAATCATGAAATATTGATTAGTATTGTTTTCGGTTTCATTATTGACATCTAGACTTTGAATAAAACAAAGTGTTTATCATAAATGAGATTTTTAACTCTTTTGCATAACAATTAAAACCTTTTATCTCAACTCTAGGAAGATAAACCGTCCCTCCATATATCTTGAATTTTTAGTGGAAACAGACTCATAAAAATTATGTGACATAATTTCTTAAATAATTCGTTTTAGATCATACTTCGATTGATCCTATTTTCATGATACAAATATTTGTGATTTGGAAAATGATACATTTTGAACTAAAACTACTGTTCACATGATATATAAGTAACACAATCGCAAACATCAACCTACTGGTAGCATATACGATAATATATGAGTCATCTGTCTAAGCTCGTTCGATTTTCTCGAAATTCCACCACCTCTAATGTAGGGGAGTTCTTTGTCTACCAATCAAAAGAAAATTATACTAATTAGAAGTAAATTTTGCTTTTTGTTCTGTAGCGTAGATTTTGGAATTAAGGGATATACCCTAATTGCTGGTATTTGACTGTAGATGTCTTTAGAGTACTGTTTGTTAGTAGTGAAACAACTGAATGATCAATGCTGATGTTAGATTTAATGTACTGGACGAAGATTTATTGATTAGACTGTAAACTTTCATCGATAAAAGTCGTTGATTATATGTGCTATGTGACCTCAACCACCGTTAACTACAATTATCTATACTAAGTGGCGTAGAACTAGGTTGGAAGGAAGTTTGGGCAGTTAAACCAATTCATAACTCTAATCACCAGCTCTTGACTTGATTTGTGTTGGTAGCTGAAGACTATATGGTTGGAAACCGTGCGATAATCTGGATCAGTGGTTGGAGATCTTAGGTAACATGGTTCAAAACTAGTTGCAATGATAAGTATGTTAATTCTTTTTTGTTATCTGATTTATTCGAATTTTAAGTTTTACTCTATATTTAGTTGTTTTTATTATGATTAATTCGACCGTTGTCCCTGTGCTGACATTATGTGGCAATATATATCGAAACATTTATTCTCAAACCTGTATTGACTGTCCCCGATTGATTAACCACCTAGGCTTCCTTGCAAAAACTTACATTCAACTATAATACCACAGGAAACAATAAATAATAAGTGAAGATACACATTATTTACCGGAAATCTATGCCCAAGCATAAAAGGCATATCTGGTGAGTAATTCTGTAAAACATTCAATAAATTTTCCATAATTACGTAGGAATCATCATCGGTCTTTAAAAAATAATCATAATCATTACGAAATTGGTAAATGTAACGAAGTATGATGCGAAATTTACTCCATAAATGCATTCTCACTTCTGGATACGGTAATTTTAAAACTATAAATGTAATAAAAAAAAGGAAATTCAGTTATAATTCTTTTCGGGAAATTAACACAGGTGAAAGATAATAAATTTAATCATTTACTTTCCCTGACATAAAATGGATCAAAATAATTTCCAGTTTAATCAAGATTAGGTTTTTGTTTTCAAGGATTTCATTTATTTAGAAAGAATTTTCAGATTTAAGACCGTAACTGTTTAGTAACAATTTCTTTCGTCATGGTTTGGTTACTAATCGTCTACGAGTTGTTCTCTAGTCGTGTATAAAAAGTTGATTTCATTTAAATAACTATCTCATGAATCATTGTATCAAAGATGAGATCGACTGAAAACAGACCACTAAAAATGGTTTTTATCTCATGTAATCAATCATAGTGATAAAGTCATTTCTAGAGGCTTTTACATTAGTTTTAGTGGCACAGTATCTGAATCCGGTTACACCGTTTCTGATTGTTATGGAGTTATCGGAATATACATCCTGTTTACCCTCGTGTATTATTATCGAGTTAAATTGCATTAGTGAATAATCGAATTAAATAAGTTAAATACTGGAATAGATTTTCGAATACGTATATTTCGTACAATCGTTGATCAGAAATTGATGCAAAACGAAATGACGCGCAGTGGAGAAGTTGAGTGAGCCAACTAGATTTATTCCAGCGTTAATTGATATTTATAGTCAGAAAAATTAGTTACAGACATGTGATGAATAGGATAAGAAGTGCACACACATAGGCCCACGTAAAAACAATCAAGGTTGACAAGTGAATAATTAACAAGGTCAAAATGTGACTCAAGAAAAATGAATAAATTGGCCTATCCGGAAGCTATAATAAACTATGTGGGCTTGACATAGCAACTAACACTACAAAGTCAGTGGCTATCTGAATTTAAAACCTCAATGAAAAGCACATTGACACTGGGTATGAAAAATTCAGGGTCCGAGTTCCTATGTGAACATTAGTAGTGAGGTCCAAATATTTCCAGCTGACAATTCCTAAATATAATAAAATACGCATCGTGGATTCCACTGCTAGCCGCTATTTAACTCTCCCTTAAGTAATAAAATCTTAAATTATCTTCTAGGATAAATAAGTGGGATATATTGCAGAGTTGTCTATCATTCTTTGGAATTTAACGACTGATATCGTTTAACTATAAAATAACGATGCGTTGTCTGTTCAACAAACATCCAGATTGAACTACTTATGTCATTGGTAAAATTTGAGAAAACCTCCAGGTAGCTCATAAAGTATTTAGGGAGATTACACATTAAGTAAAAAAGCAGTTTTCAGATGAATCAAACTATTCAGTAAGTGTTTTTAAGAAAAAAAAGCAAGGAATAATACTCTCCGATTCAAATGTGGGTTATTTTCACATGCTGAATACGGTTGTGAACATTGGCATAATTAAACATTGTATCAAGTCCCCAGTAAAATTTTCACACTACATCCATTTGATAATAATAATAATAATAATAATAATAATAATAATAATAATAATAATAATAATAATAATAATAATAATAGAATTTTAGTCGCGTACCAATATACATTTTATTACGATTGTAATTTTATAATAATCAGTAGTACTCTTGAACAAAATTAAATTTTATAGACGTAACTTGTATTTGATATTTCATTGCTCGTAAAGTCAATTGAAAGCATAAAAAACTCTTTAGGCCTCGTAACGACTGACTAACAAAACATACTCATTCAGTTATACTAAAGTTTGGAAGAATCTAAGTATTAAATTCACTTGGTATTGTTTACTTGAATCTTATCATTGATGTTTAGCACTGCAGTCGGTCAGTCTCTTATTGGCATATATGCATACTGTATAGGAAGAAATCTGCATCCTGGATTCCACTGCTAGCCACTATCCATCTTTGCTTATAATTATTTTAAGTCTTGCTAAAACAAGAAACTATTCCCAGAATCATGTGAAATTTTGTCACAATCAATCTTTTTATCCGCATCTATGATTTTATGGATTTTGATAGTAAAAACTAAAATATTTCAGTGGTCCATCATCAATGTATATAAACATTACATCGTTATATGGTTTCTATTGTTAGTTCAATTTATCCAAGACGAAATTTGGAGTATTTCATTAATTCGACAACCAGCTAAAAGTGAAAACCATCATTGTTATATCGTAACAAATTAAACTGTTGTAAACAGAGGGAGGGAAAAGGGAAAATGTAAACATTTTTGGTTGACTCAAACTGTCATAAATTAGTGTATATTCGTCAAGCGTTGTTCGATTCGAATAGTGCCCAATTTCATATAAAAAGTCTAGATAATATATGTAGTAAACGATGGCATAGCAGCATCATGGATTGATAGAAATTAGACTTGCACTCCATTGGATCCCAGCTAAGTGATCTAGAAGTTAAGGGTTTGTGTTGTCAGCTCGATGATTCTGGGTTCAATTCCCGGTAGTGGGGTCATGGATGAGGACTCCTAGGGGGCCGTAATAAAACAAAATGGCTTTCTAGTGCTCATATATATTCACTGGCTGTTTAACTTAGGTCAGTTCGCAACTTCACCGAAATTAAACAATCTCCACAAACCCCTATTGGTGATATATTTTGGCTGTAAAATGATTAAAGTCAGTCAGTAATCGAACGGATCCTTCACTAATGACCCACAATAAATGAAACACTTTGAATATTACATATTTATTGCCGACACATAAATAATATAATTATAGGTACATATACATAATAAATTTATTCTACAAACACGAAACCGTTAATTGTATTTTATGAAGTGAGTAGCTTCATAATGTATGAAAACAGACTTAGTGTTTTTTAGGATGATATTTAATAATGATAATGTTAGTTGTTATTTCATATAAAGTATAGGGACAAACAATTCTTTTAGTTTAATGAAAACATAGTATGTGTTAATTATAGATGGTTTTTATGAAAATGAATTATTTTTGACAGTAAGATCGTACTAGGTAAATCGAGAAGCATTGTCGCAAGTCAAGGAAAATGAGAACGCATACATACAGAAATATTCTGGATAATTCACACATCAACAGTCTTTCAGAATATATTGTACCAGCATCATGTAAAACATATAAAAATTATTGGTTATCAAAAGGATCACGATTTTTTAACACTATACACACTGGTAATGTCATGCCATCTGAATCCTCCTTAAAAGTTGTCCATAAACTCAAGTGAAGCGATTTATAAACAATTACAAAGCAGGAATTTATGTAGACCAGAGACATCAACAGTTCACCGATTCCACTCCAATCTATGCATACAAAAGCCCTATGTCAAGTCTTTCGTTGTACTATCGTTTTAACTCCCATTTGTTCTTTATAATTATTAATTGGCTATTATTACATTATATTATTCTGTTCATCATGAATAATTGTCTCCTTTACAAAATATCTTAGCGAACTTTTATTCACCATTACATTATTACATAACTTCCTTTCTATTTCTGATACTTACAAAAAATTTATCGAAAGTTTCTTTCTGTTAATCAAGTTAACAATTATCTTTGTTACCTACTATGTAATTTCTTCGTATACTTGATGACATTTTCGATCACTTTTTATAGGATGCTATATTTTTTTTATTTTATTCAAGTCTGATGTATTCTCAAAAACTATTATCACATTTGTAGAGCTTTAATAAATAACATAATCGGAAGGGAAATATTCTTTTCTAAATTGTCTTTATTTCTTCTAAATTTCAACAGAAAGAACATGTACTGCCGATACACCCTAAGAGAGACTAATCAATGTGAAAAAGTGCTTAAAGGGCAACGAATACCCACTAAAAGTTACTGAGAAATAAGCGAAATGTGAAGATGAAAAACTCAAAGGAAATACAGAAAATAAAAACCAATTTTTATTCAACCTTAATTCAGAGGTGATTATGTCACAGGGTCAATCATTATGAGACTAAAAACTGCATTGACAAGGACTTATCCTACAGCTAAACTGATCGTCTTGTCCAAAACAGCATTTTCTTTAACACAATCAAACATCGATAGGTATCCCTTTCATTTTACCACCAACTATGTATACAAATTAACATTTGTTTGCCAAAGCAGATACATGGATATAACGGAAAGGAGAGCCTACATCCGATTCAAAAAACATATTCCAAAAGTCGAAAGGTCAAGTCGATTAAAAGCATCCAGCAGTGCCATCTCGAGACATCTCCTTGATACTGGACATCAAGTCGACACATTGAGGTCTTTTAAAATGATTAATAAACAATCAAACTCCAATCTTCCACAATTTGCCAAAGCGATAGCGATCAAACGTCTAAAACCAGATCTATGAGTTCAAAAAGAACCACTCATAAATACCCATTTGCCCTGATAACATTACATCATTTTTATTGCGTCACTTATTATTTAAACTCTTTTCCATCTTTTGATTATATCATTGTCATTTTTTGTCAATCCATAATTCACTGATTTCAACTTATATCTTTCTTTATTACCATTAATCTGTTTTCGGTTACTTCATTACACAATCATCTAATGTTTGTTAACTCTACGAGTTCTAATCACTATTTCAATGTTCTGGAACTCTCCCTTCCAAACTTTATTTATTTATCGATAACAAATTTTTTATGGTCTTATTTACTCTATTGAAATCTTAGTTACATCGTGATACACACATATTCATCACTAATCACTGTCGCATTTATAAATATGTCAATATCTGTAATAACTTTGATTTTTAAATGTTACAGGTTGGAAGCAGCTGATGAGAATCCAACGAAATAAAATGAATTCATACTGTTATTCGCCAATCTTCGTCCTTGCTCTCTTTAACATTAAAAAGGATAAGTTATGTTATATAATGAAAGCAATTCAATTTATCATTGAGTATGAATAGAGAGTATTCAACGAAGAAAAATTTCTTTTCTACTATTTCAACTATTAAAGTTGTGCAGTCATATTCACAGTGATTTAATAAATTGGTGAGTTTATCAAATTACAGACAAAAATTAAATCATATAATAGAATCACGTTATTCAGCTCAAATCTTCGCACTGAGATTTCAACTTTCAAAACACGATTGCATATTGGTGTAGAATTTAATGAAGGATAGGGAAATGAAAAACACTTATGGATTAGAAATTGAAGAGAAATTGCCCAGATGACGATATGAAGAAGAAATGCAAAACGTCAAGGTCACAAAACTAATTGACTAATAATCATGAGAAATCGTCATAACAGCTCATTACTAATTAGCAAGTAATTTATAATGTTGAAGAAATTATGTATATATATATAAAGAATTATATGGTAAGTATTCTGCTTGTAATACTGCAACTTACCAGCAACCGGTAGGATTGGATCGAATTTTGTACTCATAAATATATGCTTTGTACATCTTCTAGCCCATGTCTTATGTACATGTATGGCTTTCTTATAATAATTTTCTGGATGTGTATTAATATAACACAATATTCTTATTTTATTATACAGTTTTGTAGAATAGTCTGTATCTACTATTAATGAAAAGAGATAAGATTATTATAATATTAATATCAGAGTTTATTTACAATCCTGTAAAACTAGACTTACTGTGAATACTTGGCTTTGAATTAATAGCAGTTGTATTGAAATAAGGTGGGTTAGTAATAGTTATTGTATGCTCTCTGTTCTTTTGTTTACTCTGTGTATTTTTGTTGTCTAAATGGTTATATGTAGTTTGTGCATTAATGATTAGATATTTTTTATTATTATCATAATCATAATTTGTAGTAGCGGTACTACGACTAATACTACTACTACCATCCACAATATTTTTAACAATAAACTCGCTTAATTTATCGGATAAATAATTTTTTTTATTCTTATAATATTTATAGTACTCTTGATAATTGAACGTATTTCCAAAGAATACTTTAAAATTTAACAGTAATAACAAACCAGTTACAATGCCTAGTATCAGACAGCATACTCCTCGACATTTAGAATATGCCTGACGGGAATTTCGACAGTATGATCTCTTCATAGAATTAGACAAGTTAAAATGTGTATATGTTTGTATTTCTAACGTTTGTTTAATCGTTTCATCCAATCATATTGTAACTGAAAAAATTGAAATAAAGCAGAAAATATATTTTTTAATTTATTATATTTACTTAAGCACATAAATATTGGTACAAAGAGGCACCGAATACAAATGCACCACATAGATCACTTGATTTGTGTGTGGGCTGTGGTACTGCCCGGGTGCCCAGACTGAAGCAGGTGGTTTTCTTAGGAGGCCACACCTTGAGCCTTCGACCTAAAGGTCTGATCCACAAGGCACTGGAATAACGTCAGGAGATGCAGTCCCATGGTAGCCAGTGACCAATAATTGGTCAAATAGTGAATTGAAAATTTGATTAGTAAACTGTGGTGCTAAATTATACCTAAAACTAACAGAAAACACTAGTTCCAATCTGATGGTAACTGGCATACTTATGAGGTATAACCAAATTTAAAATTAAAGGGCTGCAAGTAAAGATATAAAAGTAGTATATATATATATATATATATATATATATATATATATATATATATATATATATATGATTAATTTCAGGTTCAATATAAATCTAAACATGACAAGTACAGTTCAAAAGGATCAAACGATATAGAATATATATATATATATATATATATATATATATATATATATATATATATATATATATATGACGATGTAAATAAGGCAGATTTGCCTCAACGTCTTTATATCTCTTATTACGAGCTCTGTTCTTGCCTGAACCAAAAGGATTAGACTTGCCAACATAATATGTCTTGATCTGATAAACGGTAACTTTTTTCAACCTACTTCTTTATCGGCCATCAATTCACTTTGAAACGAAACCGAGCAAAATCAGAAATAAATGTGATATTTTCACATTATTAATATTGTCTTACTTAAATATATTACGTTATCAAACCAAAAGGCAACTTACAATAACACTATCTTGTAATTCACCAACAAAGAGTAACTAAACATTTCCGTATAGCTTTGAACTAAAACTATACGAGTTCTAGTAGCCATTGTAAATTAGTCTTAAGTAAAACTACCAGTCTTCAACAACAAAAAATCACACAAATTATTTTGATAATCAGACAGGTTTAGAGAATGGACGTATGAACTATTGTTAAACCTTGAAATATTGAGAATTAATCAAATTGGTACATACTGTTAGGCCGTTGAAGTAGTCAACAAAAATCCTCAAACCGGGGAGAGCCTTGCAAGCTGATACTTATCAGTAAGACGCATCCTTAATACTAAGATGACTGATGCTTCCTCTGAAATTCAAACCTCAGTCACTCACTTTCACAATCACAGAGGTTACTAGTGACCTCTTCTGGTTGGGACTGAGCATTTTGGAAATTTAAATTAAAATGACATTTCGATGAATATTTATTTCTTGTGATCACAGAGTTTATTCACAATTATATCCCAAATCTGATTTTTTTTTCAGACAATTTGTTTTTGTGAAATAAATTAAAAATATTTGACTTCGAAAGAAATTGTTTAGATTATCGTCTAATCATAAGCATTCTTACTTATACTCACGTAGAAGATATTTATTTCATTATCTTATGAATGATTAACTAAATTTATATTTTAAACCTGGTGACATTTTAAACAACATTTACTAATATTTATTTTCCCATTGAACATAACATTAAAACAGGGATAGTGACCTTGTAAGGTGATAGTATTTCTTTTGCTATACATTTCATTGAAGTGCTTTTCAAGTTATTAATTCAATCTCAAGTACTCACTACTCAGTTATACATCATAGTACTTTGTAAAAATCTTTTAAATGTCTACACAAATATGTACTATTCATTCACCTTAAAAAATTGTTTAATATTTACTACAAAATCAAACTAATATCACGTATTTTGCCTATCTATAACAACAGATCAACATAAACCTTTAATTATATTCACTATCACCTGTTAACTTACGCAACACTGGTTTGCCGTTTTATCATCTGAGCTTTAAAGGTTAACTGGTAATACAGTTTAATGACATATTCTACGAAGTTTGCTAACATTTATTATTCTGTCTAGACTAATCAAAGATCAGTCAGTTTAGTTCTAGTATTTGAGAGCTGAGTAATTAATTCATTAAATATGACTAAAATGAAATTCAATTACAAGTTTTAAATTCAGTTAAAGCATATCGACTTCCCACAAGAAAAAGCTATCAGATAAAAAGAATCCTAATGTAGATTAATTAAATGCTTATATGTCATATTTACTAAGTAACATCATGGGGATTTCTGTGTAGTTATGAGTTATTATTTATTCCTCTTTTTCATGATGTGCTATGAATGTGAACATTTACTGTAAATAATATGAGAGCGATTATCTTTGTCCGTCATTATTTAAGAAGCATAAACCAAATGTCACTCAATACAAATATATTAAAAGAACCAAAAAATGTGAAAAAATGCCAACCAATAGTATACCTATTGACTAGGTGTTTGTGGAAATTTTAATAGAAATATTCAAGTTTTGTCTTCTAACTCAGTGATTATTAACTCTCAGCTGCAGTACTAATATATACAGTGACCTATTTGTATTTCCTTTTTCATTCTCCATCTATCGAGTTTCGTTAAATATTAAATTCAATGGTCAGACTTTATATCTGATATTGAACTGTGGTTATTGGTAATAATAACACCTTAATCCCATTGTTATATCCGCGTCGCTTCATTACTTATGCCTTAAAAAGTGGAACCACTACAATTCCAATGAGTTGAAGTAAGTTCCTAAAAGATTAGTACAAGTGAATATACGGTCGCTGAGTTACAAAAAACATCTCACACTGGATGTAATGCTAAATATAACTCATGTAAATTCAATACAAGGAATATCATAATTGATAAGAATCACACTGAAACTGTAATCAGTCTTATGTTGGTCAAGTTCTTACACTGAAACTTAAATGATAATCACCCTGAGCAGTCATTATACTAAATCAAAAGGGAATATAATTGCTACTGAACAAAGTTTCATACATGTCATATTAAAGGAAGTTCATATTGAATTGACCTGAGTTATCATCATATCCTGTCATATAACATATTTATTTATCAAAACGCAGAATCAGTTTCCATTATTACATGGAGTAGCAGACATTTAGAAACACAGAAACCAAGAATTATTGACTGATCAGAAACGAAAATATAGTCATGTTAAATACATTATAACATTAACTAACAACTTTTTGTTTCCACAATTATTTACGTATAAATCATTGGTAAACTAAATCATAATTTTAACTGGTTTTGATCTTTAGCTATAACCGAACATATTTTAAGCCATTTATGTACATAATTCTTAAAATCATATTGAAATAGCTGAAATAAATATAATAATATTGACGACAAAGCTGATTTTAACTTTAAAATGCAAACTCTAAAAGAAATTACCTCACACTTCTCTCCAACTGACCTTTAAAACATTGAAAAGTATCCTTATGTTAGCTGTTGAAATGGAATGTCTAGAATGTGTGCAAATAGAAAAGCTCTTGATTCAAGTGGCCATATATATAAAGAGTTATCTCCAATAAGCATACACACTCCACTTGATCTCAGAATCACTTATACATTGTTGTTACTAAATGTCAGAGAACATGGAGATACAATGAGGAACGAACACACGCAAACAGAGTCATCTAACAGCCATAGCTAGGAGAGCTGAAGTTCTTTCGGTATGGAAATGAAAACAGTGAAATGTCGGATATTTCGCATTTTACTGTTAGCCTGTAAGGCAATGACAATGGAGATGCTATAAATTTTTGTGTATCGCTTTGGTTTCAGTCACATAGAAGAAAGAAAATTTTGCATTCACTAATATGCAAGAAACTACTAAGATACGCAAACGTTTTAACTTCTGATAACTGTTCACCATATGAGAGGAACGTTGGCTCAGATTAATATATTAAGAGTATAATCAAAGCAAATGCAATGTTCACAAGCACTTGTTATCATATTATGAAGCACGATTCGAGTAATTTATAAGTCTTCTCACAGTAACACGATAACGTCTGTATACTCACTGTTGAAGAGTCTTTCACAAAGCAACACCTTCCTTAATCACTTCTTTCATAACCGATGAAGAACTGAGAAATTCTAAATACTTACCTAAATCTATTGCTTATTTAAAATGTTCGTGAAAACATTGGAAATCATTAGGAAAGTATTTTTTATAAACTCAAAAGAAAAGCTCATTTCAAAGGCAAACCTGTTATTTTTTAATAGAGAAAGCGGCTCTAAATTTGAATAATGATAATCCTCATGAGCATTTTGTATTTCTTTTAATTAGCCAATAATTTTTGTGAGCATTACTAAAATATATGTCACTTAACGCTTGTCTATTTGCTAACCAAATAATGTAAAGACTTAAGTCATGTGTGCGATGACATTTGATTAGTGATAAAGAAGACTATGATTATTTCAAGGTATATATAACTTTTCCTTAATTATTTAATGATAGAATAATCTGATGTTGTTATTTGTTGGGTTCTGAAGTCTCAACCTGTCTCATGCTTTACCTACTGAATTAGTTCTAGGTCAAGTGAGAATTAACATGAATTATACATTTCAGCCATAAAGCACATACGCATGTTACGATTCACTTTTTTCCTCAATTGTTCCTATACTTATCTTTAATCTCGTTCTTTCATTTAATTATGAAATAGGCCTAAAATCCAATTATCTGGTTAGGTAGCTTTCAATGCATACGAACTACAGTTCTCACCAATTGTATTTTCTTTTAAAACACATTTGTATGAACGAAGAATATTCTTTTCAATAATTTCTCATCAGGTTCTACAATTATAAATCTAAATTAATAATCCATAAAATTAGCCAGATTTAAGGCAGAGCACATCATTTAAAATTGTAATAGGTGAATCAAGAATTGTTGTTTGTCATATCAAATCAAATCAAACCCTTAATGTTGGGGCTGACTAATATGAAGTTGTTGACTGGAATCAGTTTATAAGTGAAATGAAATTGTGAGATAAATAATGATCAGAATAAATATGGTCACCATGGGGTGAGAGAGAAAATAATGGAATTAAAATCAGAAATTACGTAATACGTAGAATAATATGAATTAGGTCAGACATAGTAGATAGAGGTGGATGCTGAATAAATTTCTCAAAACGGTTATCAAGTGTAATAGTAAAAATGATAAAGATAATAATGGTGAAGATAATAATAATAATGATAATAATAATAATAATAGTAATAATAATAATAATAATAATAGTAATAATAACAATAATAATAAGTTTGGGCCATAAAATGAACATTAATCAGATTACGTCACCATGTTATAAAATTAATTATTAAATAGTTGGCCCCAAAGTTGGCCAGGGTAAAAGGAGTGGCTGAAAATACTTCTTTTGGATGCAAAGCTCTGGCTTTTTGATCCAAATAGCAATTGCTTCAGCCGTCTGTAGGATTAGCAGTCTGACGGAACTAGGTAGACTGCTGTTAACACAATAGATTATTGCAAAAGATTGCTCCATGTTATCTGTATGTCCTGTTTGAACTAGATGATCTAAGATGGAGCTGTTAACAGTTTTGACTACACCTTTGCTTAACCACACGGGGAGGTACTCACGAGCTCGAATGTATAGATTCCTAAAACACCTGCTAATATAACTTGCTCCACAGAAGCAGTTGAATTGATAGATACACAAGGAGGTGGCTAGTCTAGGTAATTTATCTTTCAACCTCGAAGTGATTATTGGTCGTGTGGAGAACATTAGTTTTACATTATTCGGATGAATATGTAGAATAGTATCAAGGAATACTACGTTTATCATCAAGTCAATTTAATTAATTAACTATCTCCTCTCAACATTGCCTATGAAACATATGCTTATCATGGATAAGATTATTTTTATTAATTTCACAATGATTAAAGCAACTAGAGGGTATCGGGAATGAACTTCAATGAACATTGAAACCTATTGTTTACATCTGTTTATCTCGTTAGTATAAACCAATTTTTAATTAAATAGCTCGTGTATAATTTAAAACAACACTTGTAATTGAACAGCATTGTCAGGCTTTATTCTGATTTAAAATAGAAAACCAATATCGTTTGCTAATAATGTATTAATCTAATATACACCATGAGAATTTTCATATTTCAAACGTACAGATTAGATATGAATTCAATAAAAAGAAACTAAGGTTCTTTAAAATCTATACTGACTAAGTATTAACTGTATAAGTAATTAATATCATTTTTATTCAATTTACATTAAACAATATTATTATTTAATTAAAAGTAATTTTAATAAATAAAACTATTTCAATAAACCAATAAGAAGTGATATAGAGGAAAGCAAAAAAACAAAAGAGGCAAAATTAAAGAATCTTGTGGTATATTCAAAATTTCTTGTCAAAAAAAATTTATAAATAAAGAATAGAAATTTTGCTGCATTCTTTCTTTTCTCCTTGAGTATTATCTCATTCCCGTGAACATGAAAGCATAATAATAATTATTATTATTATTTGTACTTTAACACATGATTCAAGATAAATATAACAATAGTATTCAAAAGATATTAGGATAACTAACATAGTGAACATACATTTCATTAGAAGAGAAACTTAGATGTGGAAAATTTTATAAAGAAAAACCATTTATTTTATAATTATAAGGTTATTTTTATATGTTATATTCATATTGAATTGTACTTTTGTCCACTTTTTTTTAATACCATATGTGAATAAAACCAATGGAAGGGAACACAATAAAAAGTAATGCTACAAAAAAAATGGTCTACTTTTTTCTTTAATTTTCAAAATGTTATGAATAATAATTAAAGATGTCAGAGTTATAATGTACTTGCTTAAACCAAGTGCCCAATGAAGACGAGTGGTATATTCGCTCTATCTTTTATTCAATAATGCTGCAAATCATTCATTATAAATTTGATTAGTGTATTCAAACTTTCAAACGTTTAGGCTACTTATATTTTTAGTTGCGTAAATATTGCAGGACCTTTTGTTTTACACTAGATTATATTAATTATTGGTTTTTTAAGACCATCTAACGTATTCATGTTTAGAAAATATCTCAAAGCTACGTACGACCGAGTTAAATCAAAACATTAATAGAGTGTAGTAAATTCTCCTGTTTTGCTGGTCTCGACAGAAATAAGAACCTATCATTCTAAAACTTATATATTAGATATATCAAGGAATGAAATAAAATTTCATAAGAGCTCAGTCAACCGTAAGCATTTTTTCGAAAAGGATGAATGATACATAGCAACTGTTGCAAACGATATTTTAGTTTTTGTTTGAACATTCACTGGTTTAAGAGATAAAAAGAAAGGATTTCTTGAAGAATCGTAATAAATTAAATTAATAATCCTATTTTTAAAGTGACTAAATAAATAGTAATATATAAAAAGATGACTGAAATTGGAAAATTTTTATAATCGCCGAGTTATTAGTCAAGTTTACGGTTATAATGATGACATTTGGTCATACCAAAACAATTTTAGTTTAATCCAACACTTGGCGACAATAGTTTACGGAAAGACAAACGTTATTTATACTGATATCATTAAATGTTTTTGATTTATTCATTGTTCCACCGAAAAATGTTGAGTATGACCTTATTTTATATGACATTTTCTAGTCAAATTTAATTACCTCGTTATAATAGAGTTTTTACAATAACAAAATAGATAAACCAAGGGTCAATCGATTTAACTTTTAGTATTCTCAAATTTAGCTATCAAAACACTGTTATTTGGAAGAAAATTAAAAACTTTATTACCCTATTCAGGTTGAAATAAGAAAGTAAGCAATGGTTTTGAATGCGGTATATGATACAGAAATTTCTGTATCTCCCTAATAAGCACTCTAGCAGCTACAAATGGGTCGAGACTCATGGAGAGGAGAATAAAAGCTGAGGTAGTATATCGTGATTACGAATAGAGGCTGAAATAATATACGAAGCGCCTACCATTTTATGCAAAACCATGCATAATTTACGAGATCGAACTAACAACTAGATCTCAACCTCTCTAGAAATTAACTTGAACTTACATTCAGCGCTAATAACATATATAGTGTCACTGAGTAATATAAAAGGAAGATACTACTCAAAAGTAATACACTAAGACCTTTATAATAACCGACTAAAAACTTGTTAATCAATAGCAGACTACATACAGAGATTGAAACAGGAATCCTGTGATTTTGTTTATTTCAGGTGTATCACCGGTTTTCTGTAGAAAGTAATTGGCAGACAGTAACTGAGAGATTTAATATCAGCTGATCTATTCACACAAGATTTGATCTTTGTAGGTTGTATGGTAAAACTGCTACTGCACACAGATGATACCGTATAAAACAAGTCGGTTGATTGGTTTATACAATTCTCGAATATGCCTGATATATATTTTATCTCTCTTTCAAGTCACTTTAGAAAAATGGCTTATTAGAATCCCGAGAGTTTTGATATTTAAAATACCTATTCGCACTAAGACGTTGGAGAGAAACTAGAGTAAACCTGCAAATCCTCAAATGGATAGAACCTTAGAGAGGTCGGATTATTCGGATAATTCAGCTGCCCATATTTTTTGCATGGTTAAGAAGGAAATATATGCGTTATGAAAGGTGACCTGTCGATCGCTTGATAGAAATGGTTTGGAAAACTACTTTGCAAGTAACGTTTGTTAAACTTTTTATGTTCCACATCTTATCGGCCGAAGATGGTAACGTCAAAATCAAGCAACATGGTTATCGAAAATTCTATGATTGTAAGGTTTACCTGTATGAAGATTAGAGATATTATATATTCTCTAGTCGTGTTGAAACGAACTGAACATTAAAACAACTTTTGTACAAAATTGTATTTCTTCAGGTTACGTTAACAAACTGTTTCTTTGATCTTCGGGACGAAAGCCTCTAAACTGTCTTAGATATACATATCCTGATCACGCGTTTTGAGCTGTACTCGTATACGTATATAAACAAATATATGTATTGCTAAGGTCATAGTTTTGATGTATATGTTATAGTGCCAATGATTCTAAAAAACTATTAGGAATGAATTATGGGGATTATTTCAGCCAGACAATAAGAATTTGATTTCAATGAAGGTTATATTCAAATATACATTGCATATCTACATATAAAACTACCTACGTCTATAGCAAGGGTAGTCAGAAGCTCTTTTTAGCACGCGGTATAGGACTCAAATACCGTAAACAGAGAGGCTTTGAGGTATGTATAGTCATGATCAACGTTATTTTAATTCAGTACTACGTTTACAGTAAGCCTCACTGTAAGGGCCCTGTAACTTGAACAATTTAGGGACAAAATGCTAGGTAAGTCATAAATATTACCACTTCAAACGACCGTAAAGAAAGATAATGTAGTCAAATACACTCTTCACAGCTTCTGTATTGTTTAAATAAATTGACTATAAACGTCGAAGCGGTATTGGTATTTTAAGTTTGGTATCTCAACTGATTGCAAATTTAGAACTCCTCCCGACACATGGTAATTTATTGCTGAATCGTTAACAACCTTTAAAAGTTCTTGCATTCTTCTGTCATTAAACCTGATGTATTTTTGTGCACTTCAGTTTTTAAATATTTTCCTTCGCTATCATGAAGTCTCTCACAAAATCTGAAATGAATCAGAGAACTTTCGATTTTTCAGTTTGGCGGTAGTTTGCTTAAGTCACAAACAGCCAATTTCAACTTATTCTGTGTCTACAATGAAATTTTGTCATCATGATATAGCGAATTTATTGTCAGCATTATCCTTGAATTTATTCAAAGAAGGTGATGTACAGTTACAGAAGCATGAAATGAATAAATAGAGCGAAATACATATTTCTTCTCAAAGTAGTCTCCCTTTTCATGAAAGGAGCTCAAAGTACTTGTCTTAAATCATAAAACCAAAGTTTCAATGGGAGAGTGATTTTTAAATTTTTCCAATTCTAACCTTAACTTTTTAAAAAACCATTCATCATCTACGCGTCTATGGTCTCGCACACAAGTGTTACGACTGTTTAAAAGTTTGTGTTATGGTGAACGCGAGGTCAAACTTAAGAAACATTTGGCGCAAGAGCATAAAAATGGGCAAAGACTGCTCAAATGAAAACAACAGGTAGATAATTTTGCGTAAATTCAAAGATATTTAAAACCTACGGCCATAATAAGCATATATACCACTTTTCCCGCTGACGAAAGAAATGAAAAAAGCTTCTTGGCGTCTTGTCACTTTATTTTCCTCATGCTCATTTTTACACCTTATTGGCTAGCTTGGATACAATGCTCGTTTCTCTCTGACAAACACTGATTTCTGACTTTAACAATATCGTTTAAAACATGCAAATAAATTCTCTCTTGTTACTGTTTAGAAAATAACCCACAAAGACGACCATATATTAATGAGTAATGTAGATACGAAACAACAAACGAAACGTACATGATAACACATCTTAATTACAAATTGTCTAATTTGCAAATTGACTAATCCCATTGAAACATTAAAACAACATATGCGAGTTTCGACGGTCGTATATCTCATTATTACAATTTATCAACTATTGATCATTACGTTCTGAAATATTTAAATGGACTTTTTAATGACTGTGATAATTAAATCGTTTTCGTATGTCTTAGGCTGAAAAACTCCGAACATATTGTCTCTGATGATAGTAAATGAATCCGCGGACTTTTATTCAGTGTGTCTAGTGACGTTTGATCACCATATCTATCTGACGACAAAAGAATTCGTCTTTTTTTCATGCGACAGAAGTGTGGAGATGGGCATGACAAATTTCAATTTGCAAATAGTCTCTGGTAATATTTGCATTTATTTTGCTAATTTTTACAGTCTGTAAATTTACCACAAAATGATTGTACACGTCGTTTAAGTGTATGAACTTGAACACACTTTCTTCCATCGTGTTACACGCATAGCATGACCCGAAGGTCACTGAAAGTACTGGACTACCGTTTTATCCAGCCACAATGCAACTGCTAAAACTAAAACTGCTACCAAAATCCTTAGTTGTTATTTATTTACTCTAAGTTGTAGTTAATCTGGGATAGTATCATTGCATACATCCGAATATATACTATTGACATCCCGCTGCCCGTCTGAATATCTGGGCTACTTGTTTCTTTCATCTAAATGTTTCAACAAGTTGTCCTTTTTATTTGTTTCAATACATCATTATATCTGTTAATCGTGTTCTACCAAAAGTATATGGTAAGCTTGGAAAGATTAAGCTTTTATATAAATTCAGGATTAAACACTGTAATCTCTTAGTCACTTAATTCGCTTTTTTAATTTGCGACCTCTGACTACCAAGATAAAGGAAAAGCCTTAACATTCATGACACGCTGACGTATCTGACTTTTGTGCAGTGGATGGATTTCCATTTTAAAAAAAACTAAGGGCCAACATTTCGTTATTCCACTGCCTGTGACGCTCAGAACGGCTAAATCAAGATGATCCGCATAAGATACGAAGATATCAAACTAAGACTGATCAAAATACAGTCAATATTAATAATAACGAGACAAGATCCTTTCTAAATGTCACATATTCATGGCAAGTTTTATCAAACACTATATATTATAACCATTTCTGTGGCCGAAAGATTTATGATTATTGTTGTGTTTATTTTATGAGTCAAGGTGTGAAACTGAATTATATCATTTATGATTGTGCGTTTTCATCATCACGAACAGCTTTCTTAAAATTGCACAGCTAAAGTTGTGTTTAAATCTTGTTTACTCAAGTAGTATCTTATCTTTTATAATTCGTCTTTATTTGAACTTGGCCAAGTTTATGATTCCATGAACATCGTGTTATCCTTCACACGAAATGCATTATTATCTGTAATCAATGGTTTGTATATTGATCGTATAATGAAGCTCCTTTCAAAGTCTCTTCTGAGCGTGCAAGGAAATCAAGCAGCGAAATGCCGCTCGACAATTCAAGAAAAACTTTATCATCTCGGAAATGGCAAGAAAGCTATTTTCATGTCTGCAGTTTATATAACTGCTGACTTTATTTCTCCAGAATCGCAGGTAGCTAGGCAAATTATATAAATGGTCTCACAAAAGTCATTTTAAACAGCATTGACCTCAGTAAGATTCATATTTTAAGAAGGGAAACACATCAGAAACAGGCGGAGTTTTTGCTGAATAATTGCATTTTCCAGTTCATTCACTTAGCATTCATTCGCTATTTCAACGGTACCCACTCAAGAGGTGCTGCTTGTAATGAGTGCACTCAGCATTCTCACAGTGAAGACCATTGTCAGAAAATGCTTCCATCGTCGACAACAATGACGTACAAACTAATAGATATACAAAGGCTGGCCGAGAAATGTCCCCTGTGATTGTGGTATTTCGATTCATTGATAGTCAGGCACTGGTTTATAATATACTTTTTCTTAAAGCCTTCACTCCTAGTATACCATAAGTGGGCCGTTTACTTGCTGGGGTTCATGGAATTTATTGCATCATAACATTTCAAATGTTGCACATTTTTACATTTAAAAAACAGGACCAAAGATTAGGGACTGGTACTGTCATCGTTTATTCTAGAGAACGGGGATTCTTAGTAGTCCCATAAAAGATTTATAACCTGCATTATCGAGAACCTTATAAGGTTGTCGCTTTAGTAACAGAGACTTTTGTTTTAAGTAAGGCACAGTTAACTAACAGTAACCACTCACGTAATTCAGTGATCCGTGCAATAAGATCTGTTTGACGGTCTTTGATATGTATCGTAATCAACCAACAGGCTAATATCAAACTAGTAAATCTCAACAAGGAGAGTACTCTGGCTTGAACTGAAAACACTTCAGAGCGAATAAATAAAAGTCGTTTAACACTATCAATCCACATTCAACTCAGGAAGACTGTTCAGCCTCTTGACGGCGACAAAATATTACCCCTAAATATCCCACATCCATGTTTGGCTTGTGATAGAGTTTCATTGATGATGATTTAATTATGAAGCTTTCATTGTTCTTCTAAACATCATCAACACAAACTTCAGGTAAAAGCGCAGTATTCGAATTTCTCCACATATAACTAACAACTTGTCTTGTCAGCTTCCATCTTCGTTGGTTACAGTTGGCATTTAACCTGTCATTTTCTGCTTCTTCGTTTTGATTCTATCGCCTCTGGACCTGATTCTTGGTCTTGTACTTGTCCGTGACTTTCACGACTGGTTTGTAAATTAGGTCGATTTCAATCTGTTTATTGATTACTAAATAAACTGAGTTCCAAGCTCCCGAGAATGCCTTCTACCTAAGGCTTCAACACCCTTCAGTCAAATATGTGTTCACAGTTGTTCACATGCACTAATATAAGTAAGCATATGTCATGGTGTCTATGCAGACCATTCTGGCAAGGACATTCACTTTGTCTGATGCGGTGGTTTCCTCTCTTGGAACAGTTTATTTTGTAGATGATATTCAGGTTTTTTCTATGGTCATTTCGTCCTTTGGTTTATGACAGACTGATTGAAGCGATTTTACTGGTTTTTGGCTGGAACTATTCCAGACGGCTCCAATACACTCGGTGCAATTTTTGAACTGTTTTTTATGCAAGGTAGAATGATCCGTTTATTCGTTCTGTTATTGACTTTGTTTTGGTTAGTGAGTCAGGTTTATACTTGGTGAAGTCGCATGGTTTGCCGTTCTTTAGAAGGGTAGAACCATGTCGGATTTAGTACACTTGCCTATGTAGAATCTAAATTAAGGTTTGGAATAAATAATAACTGTCTAGGTAGTTTAGATACGTGCTATTGCCCAGTTGAAGCCAGAACAATCTGATTGGGTTAATGACGGCTACAAATTTCATCATAAATATAAATGTACATCATTACCTAAACAAGTATTACCACCAAGTTATTCAGCTAATCATTTTTCAATCAATAAGCAATCTAAATTACAATAAATAAATTTTATCCTATCCTTTCTGGGCAGATCGCGTACAGATTTATCGGAAAGATAATATTTGGTCGCTTTATAACAGAGCGTTTCCAATTCTGCAAAAGTTCTTCAATTTACAATCGAAAATGAATAATTCCATTCAATGCAAGCAACACAATCAAAGGAGGGACAAATCAATATGGATGCCGCAAAGACTAAAAACAACATGAGTGCAGTTCAGGATGAAACATGGAAACTCAATGAAGGCGTAAGAAAATAAAAACTATAATAAAATACAAATCTTACCATCTCAAATGGGATAAAAAAACCAACAAAATATACAACTGAAGGAATAAACAGGAATAAATTACAGGCGTACAAATGGAAGGATTTTCACACACAAAACCCTCAAAATGAATCTTGCAGTCTACGCTACTAAAATAATAGATCTGTTCTACATTTGTCTTCATGTGACTACCCAGTCCGTCAGACATTATGTGGAAGTCACATCACCGTGTACACTGACTCATCTCACCGTAACAGTACGTGGTTTCTTCTACGGGCTTTTGAAGATTACATTTAGGCTGAGAATAAAATAGTATATCCAACACGAAAGCAAAAGACTAAATAAAGTGACCACATTAAGATTGCCAAGCCGTAGCATGACAATTAAGTGTTCCCTCAAGCACCATTCTTTAGGTGTTAAATGTAAATCTTCTCAGTTATCTCATTTTTGTCTTAAAGGATAGTGTAATTGATAAACAATAACAGTAACTGTCATCACATAGTCCCATGTGTTCTTCCGCGCTCTAAGTGTGTTGCAGGGTGTTCTTTCCCTCTTGAACATAGTCTGTGAGCACTTGGTTTCTTGACTTTGTAACAGACTAGGTTGATTAGTCAAAAGTTGACCTCAAACACCTAATTATATGTTAAAACAATACAGCCTAAGTACTCATTCACTTTCTTATTTCGTATAGGCATTATATTTCCTATTATCATATATTGAATGTTGAAAATCCTTGTGTGTTTGAACAATCTAAATAAAGATTGATTGAATACTAATCTGACTTCTTCTGTCGATGGAACGAAGGTTACCTAAAGGCATTAAAAACTCCTAGGTTATTACTACGTTAGATGAGAATCGGATCTATATGAGTTGTCTTCCGACAAACTTCAGTATCCAGTTTGCCTGTGTCGGTTTTAAGGATCAATGGTTTCAACAGTTAAATTTTTTTACTCCCTTCACTTTGTGAGTATCTTCATCAGAGACTTTGTTGATCAGACTTTAGGTGGTTTCCGGTTAGTCTCTGTTGATGATGACGACTGTATCTTACACATGATGAATTAACGTTTTTTGATCACCGGAAAAAATTAAGGCCTCATTCTCTGGATCACTGCCTCCCAAATGACTCGTGATATTAGTGATGACATATATGCTTCTCTCGTCTATTTAATTTTTGAATCGCAAATATGTTGTTGAGCATAAATGGGTGAGTTCTAGTAAATCTTGACTTTCAAGAATCACGCTCTTTGGAAAATTTGTGCCGTTGGGGGTGAACGGATAGTGTTTTCTTTCCTGAGCTTGATTTCATTAATGTTAATAAAGCTGTTACTTCGATGGATGTCATCATTGCGTTGCTAGCGGTTTGGATTTTCCCTCCAAAGAATTGTGCGGGAGATCTATTGATGTAACTGCATGAATTTATTAAACGTTTCGTGATATTTCTCGCGATTAACTTTGTGCGGGAATCCCAGAGAATGATGACGGTAAACTTGAAGGGATTTTTGGTTGTTGTTGTTGTAGTTTCTACATATCGAAGGGTTGAGAGGGCACTGATCTAATAGCTTTCATTCCCCATATTTGTCCTGCATTGATAATGTTTTTTAAAGTCGTTGATAATCTTTGAACTTTTTTGAGTACTCCAAACATAATCACTTATAGGTAGTGAGTTTCGTGCATTCCGCTAGCTAATTCGAGAAAGGCGTGCTGAGAGTGGTATTCAAATAACTACAGGCTATCTTTTGAAAGTCATTTTCACTGTGTTTTGGATCCATCCGTTTGATTCTAGCTTTAAACATATTCGTTTAGAATTTCGACTTTGGACATTTTGGTTGCGCTTTACTTTGTTTCCAGTTTACTTTACACAGGACGATATCACAAGTTGGGGTAAGCGGTAGTTAGTCATATGTAATCCCTATATTAAGCACACCCGACCATGATAGACAATACTGTATAGTTTAAATATTCCATAACAAAGTAAAACTCACCAGTCTGTTAAAAGAAATGTATTCTTTGCATATTACTATATTGTTATTACTTTATCGAATGACCGAAATTCAAGTATATGGACTGAATGTAAAAGGCGATCCAACTAACCGAGGTTCATTTCATTATGCTAAACCGATGCCTTCTTTGCTTTGGTTCATGAAGCCTCACAAGGTAACTTATTGTCAATGATTACATCATGACACAAACCCTGCATTTAATCTGTGCTGTACTAAAATTTTGATGACAAATATGATCTAAAAGTGCAAAACATCTCAAAAATGTCGTTCACATAGTTAAAGGTTTCTTTGGTAAAATATGGGTAATAAACTTTCCATTCTTGCGTTTTGTAAATTGTTGATGACAAGTCTTCAATAATAGATTGTGAACTACCCATCATGAAATTTGGGCCGTCTACCCTGGGTCTATTGAATTTAAGAATTCTTCGAAGACAAATTTCCTTACTGATCACTTCAAACTCTTCCAACGAAATGCTTGATAACTTGCTAACTACGGAAATGAAGTGCAGGAAATCACGCATGACTCCAAATCCTCCTCATCCTCGTGTGTAGGGTGTGGCAAGCCCATTTGGCTGCTGTATCATTTATCTAGTCATTGTAACTCGGACTCAATTCACTATGTTAATTTCGGTGTGTATGATCGAATGTATGTCTGTACATTAACTCTTAAGCTATTTTCCTATTGGTTTCAATGTGCAGATAATCGATAATCTATCCACACCCGATTAACTCTCAAATATATATGGATTTTTAACAGACTCACTTACTCTCTCTGTTTCATCGTGTGCTTGCTCACCGTACGCTTGTGAATTATTATTATTCATTAACAATAAACTATCTCTATAACTGATGTTCAGGCTTCTCAATAATCTCGAGTAAATTCGCAATTCTACTAGGAGATTAAGCCTACCTAAAACACTCAGTAACGGGATATTATTATTTGGAGTCAGATATTGAGGACATTACCCACAACAAGGGAAGAAATTTTAAGACCTTTAAAACAAACGTCAGTTCTAATGCCACTGCAAAATTCAGAGATCCTGCAAAGAAGTACACTAGATTACAGACATTCAGATTCTTATTTAAGCTATGACGGATGTGACGTCTGCACGACGTGATGATTCCTTCGTAATGGACTCCCTATTTATTACGAATTACACGTACAATATGTTTGTTTCTGCTTATTTAGTTCTGTTTGGCCTGGATTGCACTATTTCAGGAGTTCCTAGTTAGTATACTATTTCAAATACTCCCAACTATTATGTATAATTAAACAAGTCCCTAGTGAAAGGTGATGTGACGATTAGGAGTATCTGAATTATTGCACGAACTAGGAATCCCAGAAACGGCGAAATTTAACCAATAAGTAGTAAATGAGCACGAACAGATGCTTTATATTTAGAATTCAAAAACAGGCAGACCTCAATTACAAAGGAATCGTTAGTTCATACAAACACTCCATCCACCACAGCTTAAATGAAAATCTAAATTGCTTCAATCAATCGTACATCTTTTCCTTAGTTTTATCATGTATCCATCCGAGTGTACATTGGATGTAGACTGTGTGACCTAGAATATACTCATTAATACTAGACTTAGCGACTGAAATTGTAACGGAGTAAACGGGGTCCCGGAATCGTGTAAAACCGACACATTGATTGTATACTAAAACCGCTGTTATCTATAATTTGAACAGTCGATATTACAAAACTATCCTTCCCCACGATATAATGTTGGATCTTCATATCGTCAAGTTATGAATAATGTAGTTTTCATTAAAGCATATTTCTCATAATGATTAGAGGATCAATTAGGAGTCACTTCATGTTAGTATAAACAACATTTGGCATGAAATCACATGAATTATAATTAAAAGCGAGCTCATTTGAACTCATGCTTCGGAATGAATATGTTTCCTACTGGAAACAAATGCATGATGACGACAAATAAGATTTGACAAGACATCAGGATTTTGTTCTTCTGAAATATTTTCCTCAAATTTGTTAAAAATGTCATTGAAGAAAAACTGATCATCAGAAAAACCAGCAGCAATTGAAATTGCATCAGAGTTTCGATCATGACTCGATTCATTCAACATATTATCCTTAGATTGGTAAAACATTCCAACGGAAATATGTAAGTTGTTAGAACAAACCATGTCTGGTACAATAACATGAGATAAGTTGATTAACTAGAAGCTTTTGTCGCACAATGCTTCTGAGTTTCATTTAATTTTCGAGTGCTATTTGACTCTATACTGTTTCTTGAAGTCGTGGATAAAAATAAATTATCATTAGAAACACTCTACTTAATACGATAGGAATTACAAAGTTAAACATTATTTGCTGCAAACAGAGCTGTTATTTACGAACTGCTTATATGTGTCCAATTTTACCACATTTAAAACGTTTAATATTGCGAAATACACATAAATTACAGGAGTGAAATTTGTCAAAAGACAAACATTTACGAAACTTGTGGTCATCTTCGTGGCCTGCTTCGCAATTACTCAGTGAATTTTTATCTGCATTACATGGAGTACAAACTGGGTTGGGATGGCGTTGTAATGATGTCCTGACGAATCATTTTGTGATATTTTCCTCTTTCACCATATTTAGAATGTTTACACTTTACATGGTCTACCAGTGGTTCTTTGAGAGTTGTATAAGGGAGTGAAGTAGGCCAAAGTTTTTAGTAGGTTGTAGGTTTTTTTATTAATGTAAGGAAATGAGCCACAATATTAACATCCTCAACATCTTCATTAGTCACAGCCCAGATTTAAAACTTTTTCAAGTAATCCTCAAAAGCATCTAAATTTGAACATATGTCTAACTCTTCCATCACGGGCTTCATCGCGACGTCAACATGATGATTAGAAGTATTTGAATTATTGTACGCACTAGGAATCCAAGAAACAACGTAATCTAACTAAAAAGTAATAGACGATCACGAAAGGATGTATTGTATTTAGGAATAAAAATCAGGCAGACATCAAGTACAAAAGAATCGTTATTTCACTTAAACACTACAGATAACGTTTAAGACGTGGAGAATAATTCTAGCTATAACAAGACTGTCAAATATAACGCTTTGGACAGTTCTTCGAAACATTCATTCTGTAACAGCTTATGCCTGGCAACACCGCCTATGTGATGGTTCAACAATATACTGGCTGTGATCTCAAAACACTTATGACTGAATGATAGCGAACCATAAATATCTTTGGTGACTGTGCTCTATACTTCATGAATTAGAACAGAGTAAACCACTGTTCAGTACACTCATTCGTTTATTTGGAGAGATGTCACACGTCACATGTGCTGAAAGTTGGTGATGGTCAACTGAGCCCTCTGATTTCGCGCCAACATGTTGTCAGATATAAATTAACCAGGATTGATAGGACTTACATAATGTTTCAAGAGGTTTTAGGTCCAACTATTTCACTTCACTTATTCAGGTGTTGATGAAGCTACTTTTCGCAACGAAGGGGAGAAAGTGACCTCCAAAACATCCTTGGATTGCCACCTAAGGCCATAAGAAACTCATACATAAGTCAGACTTTCATGACGCAGGACTGTACCGTCAGGGCAACCAAACTCAACGAGCAACATTTATCTATGTACGTGGGATGAGAATATTATCTTTAAAATAATGTCAAAGTGAAATCAAACAGAAATGTGGAAATCGGATAGCTCAATGGACACCAGCTCTTCTAATAATCATTTGCTTGATGAGTCGGAATGGTTGTCATTTGTTACTCGCTGCCACTCACTTATCCACTTCAGTTGACTTGACGATAACGAAGTAACGAAAGTTACGTAGATTGTGACATTCACAATTGATTGATCACTGGGTGGTGATCAGTGCCATGCGTGTCTAATCCTTAATAGTACGGATCGAATGCTATCGATCAGGTTGCAATGTGGCCACCAGTCTAAGTGGCTCGACACTGCAGGCACTATATATTGACCTTCAGATGGTGGTTGGAGGTAGTCATCAGGAAACCGTGGACCCGGGTTTCGTGCTACTTGGCACTCGTCAGCAAGGTGTACCTGTAATCTTGAGGGAACTGGTGCTCCCTGGCGGGTTTGACCTCGCGCCGATAAAAAGAAGAGGAAATATTCCTGCATTGTGGGAGAGATCACTGCTTCATCATTGGTGGAGGACGAATTTGGTAAGGCTCAAGTATTCTCAAACTACGTTAGCAACGTATATACCATAGAAACACCCTTCCCGTTAGTCCATACAAATCCTTCCTCACAAACCCTGGTCAGTGTGACCATTAAAGTACTCGATGTCCTTGGTCTGCTAAATAAGCTTGACATTGGCAAATCCACGGGCCTGATGAACTGAATCCTAGCTTACTTAAGAAATTAGTTAACTTCGTTGCGAACCCTTTAAGTATATGCTTTAATCTACTCGTAACCCATAGTCGTTTACCAAAAGACTGGATGAATGCCACAGTAAGTTCTGTCTTCAAAACAGGTACGAAACATAAACCTGAGAACTACCGACCCGTTAACCTAACTAGTGTGGTTGTTAAAATCTTCGGAAATATTATTCGGAAGAAGCTATTTAAGTACCTCGATGAAAACCGGATCCTTTCGGATAAGCAGCATGGTTTTAGAATAGGTTACTCCTGTCGCTCGTGAAAGTTGGTGCGCTCTTAAGGACCAAAAGTTACCTGTAGACGTAGCTTTTGACAAAGTTTCCCACAACCGGCTGTTATGTAAGTTAAAAAATGCCGGGGTTGGACGCAATCTATTGGTGTGGATCAGACTTCCCAGTTGTGCGCCAACAAAAGTACGGGTGAACTCAAAGCCGTCTAGCGGGGAAACTGTACTTGGTGCTCTAGCGTATAGCTTTCGGGTCAGTGTTATTCCTCTTGTATGTAAATGACCTACTATCATCATCGGTTTCGCTATATACTGACGATTTCAAGATATGGAGAGCGATAGGAAGTAAGGGTGATAGCTTAGAACTCCAAAACGACCTGGAGAAATTATCTGAATAGTCTCAAACCTGACAGTTGCCGATAAATACTTCCAAGTGTATTGTGATGGATATCGGTGATCAAGGTTCAGATACATACACGATGAATAACACTGAGCTACCTGTTGTCCAGACACACACTGACTTAGGAGTCATCGTTAGCCAAGACTTAAAGACTACCGCACGCTGTCGTGCAATAGTCACCAAAGGTTTTAGAACTTTACGTAGGGCCTTTAGTCATGTCGACGCTAAAACGTTTTTGACCTTGTATACAGTGTTTGTGAGTCCTAACCTTGACTACTGCAAACAAGCAGCTGCCTTCTGTTTAAAAAAGGACAGTGAGCTTTTGGAAAAGGTTCAGAGAACAACAACTACGCTGATTCCCGAAGCTCACGTATGATGTTCGACTCGCCAAGCTAAACATATTCTAATTGTCATATCGAAGAACTAGAGGCGACTTGATTACAGTTTTCAAATTGCCTAGTGATAAATTTTCATTTGATATGCCCTCATTTTTCTTACCTTCCAAAGCAGAGAATTTACGAGGACACTAAAAAAGTTCACAGGCCCAGGACAAATTACTTGTCAGCTGAATATCAACATTCCCATCGAATCATCGACGAGTGGAATTCACTACCTCAGCACGTGGATGAGGCTCCATTCGTCGACTCTTTCAAAAGAAAGTTGGATCAACTGAGAGACCACCATTGCGAGGACTAACACAGGCCATCAAGTCTCCTGCCCTTTCTAAACTGAAACTAGAATCAATGGTGAATAATATATCTGTAACGTTTCCATTAAAAACAACCAAACGAAATAACAATAAGATTGAAAAAAACAATAAGTGAAGCACTTCTTTCGGCCTAAAAACAATTTATGTCTTTTCTGTACACATGATTAAGAACAGGTGTCACAGATTATGAGTGGGAAGATCAAACGACTGGGTTGCTTTTCAGTTTTGCGTACCAATATCTTCCATTTCTGGAATTAAGATCACCAACGATATTTTGTAATGGATTAGCTTAATGACACGTGTAGTTTTGTTCATATCATATTTTTATGAGAAGCTAGAGTAAAAACGCTATTTGTAAATGGGAGTTCCTTTTTAAGTCCGTAATGCTAAAAAGCTGTGGGACCGTTGATAAAGTAGACCAGGAAGAATGTGAAGAGGAAGGAAGTGGCACCGTGGAAAACGTTGAGAATAAAGCAGAGGAATCGTTTGTCGGTACTAGTCCTATAAGTGCTCATAACTCAGTGAGCTACAATCCTCCAAAAAACGGTTTGATCGCTTCTGCATTAGAAATACCTAACTCTGTGTGCCTGTCATTTGAACATGTAGATCCTATGCTCCAAAGCAATTCCCCTCCTTGTTCGATCAAAAATACAATTCCTCAAGATGAGAAACATTCAGGGTTATTCACAAATATCAAAAATGACTTATCCACTGATCATGGATTAGAATTTAATAAAAGTGAAAACCAGGAGCAATGTGACAAACTGATGGATTTACCAAATGGTCCCAAGCAATACAATGAAGTCCTTATTGATGGATTTGCTATTTTATCTTTTAAAACAATGGATGATATGCTGGTAAGTTTCATTTCGTGAACCATCTTACTTGCTATGTAGTTATTTTATTCAGAGTGTAATCACAAATGCCTTTACAATTTTGTTAAGTTGCCCCTGATGATTCCTAGGTTTACAGAATTTTATGTTCATTTTAAACTTTCGAGTGCAGGGTTGTATCTGATTTCATTTACAAGGGTTATATTTTGTAAGAAAGTGATTGGTTAGCTTCTATGAAGCTCAGTAATAACGAAAAAAAGTGATACATCGGTTTAGTAAGAACTGGTTTCGTTCTTAAATTGCTTTATATCTGAAAAACGAAACTACAATACATACATATGCACTCACCATGTTTCCGTTTAAGGTAGAGTTATGTGGTTTGTTTGATGTATTTTCTCCTCACTGGTTCGAAAAACTATAAAAATTATCAGTATGCGTAGTCTTCGTTTCTTAATATGCAGAATTCCATTGGGTTTTGGAAAGTGTGTACAGCGATGGGTTTTGTATTCCCATTTCCGTGACTTCAATTTTCTCCATTTTTTCGCATACACATGGATCACTTTAAACAATTACATAGCGCATAGCTTTATGCAATTCAGATGGTATAATTTTGAGAAGTTTAAGATATTTCAGCGAGACAACTTTCTAGACGATATCGTTTTCTTAAGTTGTATATTCGTGTTTATAGGTAATTTCTACGTATAGTAGTCTGTAGTGAAATACAAGGGTTTTACAAAATTATTAAAGATGGTCAAACTTATTCGAGTAGAAGTCAATAGAAATGAAGTGGTGTTGCATAATATAGTAAATATTATCAAAAATTTCATGTACTGGGTATGATCATTTACAAATGGAGGTGTGTTACTTCAATGCAATTAAATTTTTCAAGTATTGAGTAAGAAAGGTTGCATCATTTTTTATGGTTAGCGTTTTTTAGCGCGCTAGTTTTCTACATGATGGGGTCGCTAACTCCATGCTCAACCCTCCTCTTTTGTCCGGGCTTGGGACCGGCAATAGCCCCGGAGGGGCTCCAAGTGGAGTTTTGCATCATTTTGCAGTAATAAAAAATCACCAAGAGCCTACTTTGTGTAATAGTTTCGAAAGCTGTGAGAAGCAATGCATACAACAAAACCTAAATATAACCGTTTGATTTATAAAGAAGGTGGAATTCAAAGGTATGTTAAGACCATGGTAGAATAAAGGACTGAACGTAACTCTTCTGTACACAGAGCTTAGATTTGAGATGGTGGATTGCCATAGCCTTGGCTGTGTGTGAATTCCCCATCCAAATCCTTTCTGCATCAATTATTTTTATTTTGCGAGTGATTTTGAACGAAGATTAATGCAGTGGGGTGTGGCCAGAACTGACCATGTGTTCAGGAACTGTGCTGTCGATCGATTTGTATGTTATAGTTTGGTTTGATAAACACGCTATTAAGACTTGGTCTCTTGGGTGTTATGGTAACTAACACTATCCCTCCAATTTCTCGCCACAGAAAGCAAACTAGTTTAGTGTATTTATCACCTCACTTGATATATTAATTAAAACTTAATGAGCAGTTTTTTATTTGCCTTGGTTGGTGTTTGATCTGGTTTATAAGGTAGGATTAAAATTTTACTAGAATCAAAGATTTTATTATGGTTTCTTAAACCATAAAATCCATGTACTTTCATCTGACTATTACTTGAAGTAAACCAAACGTTGAAAAAAGTACACAGGACTTATGATTAGTTGGGTTTATGACAGTCACTTATTCACCATCAATCCAAAGAGTTCTAAGACGTATATTCGTTAACCGCTTTTGTCTTAGGAGCATTATGTGGAATAGTATTTAACTTCATCAGTCAGGTAGTTTTATGGTGTTTGTACGTACAGTTTGAATCATTGTGGAATGTTCTGGAGCATGACAGCTCATAAGTAACTCACATGGGATGAATACAATTCGATGTGTTTTTCATGGATGTCTGTCACAATTATGTTCATTAATTTTCGACACGGTCATTTCCAATCGTAATGTCATGCCTTACTCATTAGGAGTTGGTCTTTCTATTAGTCCAGAGTACTCAGAAACATCTGCTATTTAAAGACTTAAGATGATGTTTTAAGTATCATATACGAAAGTATGAAAGTTCATTACATTTGTCGCACCAGCGCTTTATCACTGTGGGACTTTCTTTTTAATGTTAACAGGAACTGAATTAGCCTCACAAAACAATCGTTTAGCTAAACATTCAAGTGCACATTAAATAATAGGTGTCCTGTGAGGTGGAGCTAGAAATTTTATAAAAGCCTTGTAACCCAAAAAGACATCTGAATTTCGTCATTGTTGAAAAGCTACTGTGATAAAAAGTGAATTAGTAAAAATAAAATATTCTGACGATAACTGAGTATTGTGTTTAGAATTTCACTTTTTGTTCTGTAAATGCTAAGTACGTTGTGCTTCAATTGACTTACTATCTAATCCATTTCGAATTCATTTCGTTAAATTTTAAGGGTGGATAAATTCACGAAATTAGCCGATACTTACTGAAATACGGGTAGTTTAGTCCTAATATGAGAAAATTATAACATTACTCTTTTAGTGTTCATGTACACAGGTATCAATATTCATTTTCATAGTAGTTGGCGGATAAGGGGTTTGGCTTTTAACTCGTGGTGTATTTGTGTAGGTTGTTCTAGTTGTCATATCCTATAACAATTTCACAAAAGCAACACTTGAACAACAGTTACACAGAGCTACTACTCTTGCACATCAAAAGAGGTGTATGAAGATGCAGATGGTGATTAAACCAACTATTTTATGCTATAGGTAATTTTTAGTGGATGTTGAATAGTCAGTGCGAATCTGTATCTCGGAATTTATTTGCGTAATTACCCTCATATTCTGTTAGTTTGGGGTTTTCCGTGCGATCGAATGCAACGTTCGATGATTTAATAAACTTTCGATACTTCCTAGTCTATCTAACCTGATTCATTCATTAGAAGTTGCTATACTTATTTAAAATATATCTCAACACTATAAATTAAGGATTCATCAATTGATAGGGCGATATAACTTGTTTTTTTATTAGGAACAAAACCTTGATTCAAAGAGCGCGTCATAAAATGTGTTTTGAAGAAACGAACAAAAAGGTTGGATACCATAGTTAAAAATATCAGGAAACGCATCCATTTTCCACTATGCATGCAGTGTCACAAGCTACTGGGTTTTGTTTTGTTTCTCCATCTATGGGAATATTTTAGTACGTTTTCTGAACTGTTGCGCTTGATTATTTTAGTGATTCAGTGGGTTAGGAATTACGAGTCATCTCAGGAGATCGGTTGTTATACATAAGTGAGGGTTATTCATTCTTTGTGTTGAAGTCCAACCTTGATTGAAGCAAGACAAGTATTTTTCCATAAATATCGACATTTCATCATATTTGTGTGCCTGAGAAGTTTATTAACATCCTAAAGGCCCTATATACAAACACCTCAGGCAGAGTGAGGGCATACAACCACCTCTCTCCATTGTTCCATTCGAACAGTGGGGTTAGGCAGGGTTGCCCAATCTCACCATTCCTCTACAACTTTGCCATTCGGGAAAAAGCTCTGATGGATGTAAGTAATGGCGGTGTGGATCTGCCGCCTAGAGAAAGACTTCTTGACCTTGAGTATGCGGATGATATTGTCTTACTGTGCGATAATGCCAAAGCCATGCAGTCCGCACTTAATCAGTTGGCAGTCAGTGTCCGTAGGTATGGCATGTGATTTGCACCTTCGAAGTGCAAAGTACTTCTACAAGACTGGCAGGATTCTAATCCTGTACTCACCCTGGGTGGTGAGCAGATAGAAGTAGTCGAGAAGTTCATGTATCTAGGTAGCTGCATCAGTGCTGGTAGTGGTGTGAGTGATGAGATCAATGCACGTATAGTGAAAGCCAGAGCGGCTTATGCCGATCTGGGCCATGTTTGGCACCTTCGTGATGTCAGTCTGGTTGTAAAGGTCGCATCAACAATGCGTCGGTGAGAGCAGTTTTGCTCTATGCTTGTGAAACCTGGCCTCTCCGAGTTGAGGATGTTAGACGACTCTCTGTGTTTGATCATCGTTGTCTCCGAAGGATTGCTGACATCCAGTGGTAACACCATGTCAGTAATGCAGAGGTTCGGCATCGTGTGTTCGGGCACAGAGATGATAATGCAATCGATGTCACCATCTTGGACATGTTCTACGAATGTCGTCCCAGAGAATTCCACGTCGTGCATTATTTGCCGACGCCGAGACTGGTTGGAAAAAGCGGAGAGGTGGTCATTACATGACATGGTGTTGTGGTATGAAGGAAAGCTGTAAATGACTGGCTTGTGTTGGTCCTTCAAGACTCCCTGGCTGGGGTCCGAGAGACAGTGCGACACAGTGGTTAGAGACGTTATCAGATATGGCTCAGAACCGAAGCCAGTGGCGATCCTGCTGCAAGCTTCTTGTACTTTCTTCATAAAAAATGGTTGCATCTTCCTTGACTGAAAGATTTCTTCTGATTGTACCTTTCCGTTCTCCCATTATTACCACTATTATTATTACACTACCTTACACCAATCTCTTCCTTATTGTGCGCTACACAAAATAATGAGAATTTAAAGAGAAGGAAAAAAAAGAACAATAAGGAAGAGATTGGTGTAAGGTAGTGTAATAATAATAGTGGTAATAATGGGAGAACGGAAAGGTACAATCAGAAGAAATCTTTCAGTCAAGGAAGATGCAACCATTTTTATGAAGAAAGTACAAGAAGCTTGCAGCAGGATCGCCACTGGCTTCGGTTCTGAGCCATATCTGATAACGTCTCTAACCACTGTGTCGCACTGTCTCTCGGACCCCAGCCAGGGAGTCTTGAAGGACCAACACAAGCCAGTCATTTACAGCTTTCCTTCATACCACAACACCATGTCATGTAATGACCACCTCTCCGCTTTTTCCAACCAGTCTCGGCGTCGGCAAATAATGCACGACGTGGAATTCTCTGGGACGACATTCGTAGAACATGTCCAAGATGGTGACATCGATTGCATTATCATCTCTGTGCCCGAACACACGATGCCGAACCTCTGCATTACTGACATGGTGTTACCACTGGATGTCAGCAATCCTTCGGAGACAACGATGATCAAACACAGAGAGTCGTCTAACATCCTCAACTCGGAGAGGCCAGGTTTCACAAGCATAGAGCAAAACTGCTCTCACCGACGCATTGTTGATGCGACCTTTTACAACCAGACTGACATCACGAAGGTGCCAAACATGGCCCAGATCGGCATAAGCCGCTCTGGCTTTCACTATACGTGCATTGATCTCATCACTCACACCACTACCAGCACTGATGCAGCTACCTAGATACATGAACTTCTCGACTACTTCTATCTGCTCACCACCCAGGGTGAGTACAGGATTAGAATCCTGCCAGTCTTGTAGAAGTACTTTGCACTTCGAAGGTGCAAATCACATGCCATACCTACGGACACTGACTGCCAACTGATTAAGTGCGGACTGCATGGCTTTGGCATTATCGCACAGTAAGACAATATCATCCGCATACTCAAGGTCAAGAAGTCTTTCTCTAGGCGGCAGATCCACACCGCCATTACTTACATCCATCAGAGCTTTTTCCCGAATGGCAAAGTTGTAGAGGAATGGTGAGATTGGGCAACCCTGCCTAACCCCACTGTTCGAATGGAACAATGGAGAGAGGTGGTTGTATGCCCTCACTCTGCCTGAGGTGTTTGTATATAGGGCTTTTAGGATGTTAATAAACTTCTTAGGCACACCCTTCTTCAGTAGACAACCCCAGAGAACAGTCCTTTCTAACGAATCGAAGGCAGCCCTGATGTCAAGAAATACTACGATTGTTGGCCCCCGATAATTATGGTGGTGTTCTAACATTTGGCAGAGGGTGAAGATATGATCAATACATCCTCGACCAGAACGAAACCCAGCCTGCTCCCCGCGAGTCAATCTTTCTCGGGTTTTGAACAACCTACGAAGTATGACGGAAGCCAATAGCTTGGACGCAATCGGAAGTAGACTTATCCCCCGATAGTTGTTACAGGAACGACGTGAACACTTTTTAAAGATAGGGACAACTATCGACTCATTCCATGACGTTGGTACACTCTCTAGTTCCCAAACCTTTGTAAACAACGTCGTCAATTCCTTAGTCAAAAAGTCACCACCATCTTTAAAAAGAGCCGGAGGTAAGTCATCTGGGCCAGGCGATTTGTAACGCTTCAAGAGTTGGAGTTCCTTGTGGACTTCCTCCTCGTTTGGTGGATCAGTCGTCACCGGCCATGGAGGGCAGGACAGTCTGACCGATGTTGCCGGAGCAGCAGGCCAGTTGAACTGCCCTTCGAAAAATTCTGCCCATCGTCCAAGACGTCGATGGATGTTAGTGATTGGCATCTCATCATCCTCGTAGATTGTTTCGCTCCTTCACGACTCTCTGGCTGGGGTCCTAGAGGTCTTGCAACACAGTGGTTAGAGACGTTATCAGATATGGCTCAGCATAGAAGCCAGTGGCGATCCGACTGCAAACTTTTACTTTCTCCATAAAAAGTGGTTGCTTCTTTCTTAACTGAAGGATTTCTTCTGATTGTACTTTTTCGTTTCCCCCACTATGACTATTATTATTATTATTATTATTATTATTATTATTATTACACTACCTTACACTAATCTCTCCGTTATTGTTCTTTTCTTTCTCTTCGAATTCTCATTGTTTTGTGTGGCGCGTATATATTTGGTGCCCTCTTGTACCAATATTTATGTGTTCAAATAGATAAATAAAATAGTCCAACCTGTATATATTTTTCCGTGCTCATATTTTGTTTCAAAATTTTGTTTTTAAGGTCTTAAATTCTTTACTTGGCTTGTTCTTAGTTTTCATACTCTACTTTTAACTGTTAAATGACTGTTTTGAACGTTAATACACCTAACAAGGTTTCGATAGTTGTGTGTTGCCAATAGCTTCAAACCTACTCACTAACTTGTACCGGGTTGCAAGGTTAGAATTCAGAAAATATATAATTTCAAGTTAGGTAGCAGCATTATGTGGAATGAATAGTTAACATAATTGGGATATCTATTTTCTACATTCTAATAAAAGTTGTCTAGTGGTAAATATGTCATGTTGCTATGTTAGAAGGCAGTTAATTAACTATGGAAAACTTGAAGTTAGCATTAAGCAGAGACAAGGTAACTAGACACTGGTCAAATAGAAAACGACATATTGTGTTCATTTTAAAAATTTACATAGTAGACTAAAGTACATAGCAGGTAAGTGATGGTTTGGTCACGTATTGCGTATGCCTGAACACCGATTACCACGACGCTCAATGCTCACTAGTGTTGGGGATGGTTGGAAGAAAGCTAAGGGCGGCCAGGTCAAAACATGACATCAGTCTTTGAATTCACTAACTTCTGGTTTGAGTCATGCTGAGAGATGCAGACTGCTTGGTTGGGGTCCGCGTGACTATCGTAACCAATGGTTGGAGACTCTGGATGGCATGGCTCAGAATCGATCACAATGGCATAGGTGTATACACTGTCTGTCTTCCCTTAAACTAAGAGATTAAAATCGCTTCATATCTTTCTTTCTACTAACTAATTCTTTCTTCCTGTACCATATCCTTATATGCAATCTTTCTTTTATATATTACAACCTCTGTATTAACTACTTTTATGAATCCTGTGTTCATCTTGTTGTGTTAATGAGGTATGGCAACTTGGACCGATGTGCCTGGTCCTACGTTGTAGCTGACTGACCTTTAGTTCCTTACTGAAGTTTAGAAAATGTTTGTTGCGATTGTTTATTTTGGTTTTGATACTGCGTTTTAATAAACCGATTTTTCAGCTGTGAAATTTAGTCACAGTAATGTCATGCCCATTTACCAGCTACAGATGAGTGTATTTGGCTTCGAACCAATTTAAATACGAGGGCTAATGATACTATCCGGTTACTTAAGTAGAAGCAGGCGAGGGGGCTCTAACAACTGACTCACCACTCAACATATCAGTGTGGCTAATTTATGTGGACATTTGGTTGTCGTTCAGGTGGACACTTTTACAAACTTCACTTCATCGGACATAGTCAGGGAAACGAGATAATGCGGCAAATTCCTTGATACATTGATTGTGTTTTAAAAATATGATAACACAGACGGTGGCGATAGCATTACTAACCCGTTCATCCGATTTGGCGCATAGTCTAGCCTAATTTACATTCTTTTTGTTTGGTATTAGGGGATAATAAGAATATCCGGTTCTGAAATACATCATATAAATAAATTTTTAATTCATATATGTTGGTTTGGATCTGCCGATTGATATTTGGGACTACAAGTAATCCGTTTCTTTTGACATATATACATCTTTTGCTGATTGCTTCGTTATTGCCAGTAAGTCACTGCTCTGGGATGCAAGTACTTCCAGCTGACGAATCCCGGATAGGACGAAATGCGCGTCCCGCTAGTCGCCATCCATCTCTGCATTATATAACTTTTTGAGAAATGCATTTATCTTAGGTTCCTATTCCTGTTTAATATTTCATCATGTTTTTTCGAAGTGTTGCTAACAACGCTTCAGAAACCACATTGCTGAGAGTTTGCCTTCCAGTGAGACTGTATTATTATACATTTTAGATTAGTTACTTTAGTAACCAATGGTTGATGGGACTCTCCATTTCTTATGACCGATTTTAAATTATTATTATTTCAATTACCCATATTTGTAATATTTTTAGTTGTTGTTTAACTCATTTCTCCCTTGGAAATAACAAGTATGAGATAGCCTAACATCTCTTTTCATTATGCATGACTGCAATCGATATTGACAGGAAGGTAGTTTTATTTTACAAACTTGTATCAGTTAAAAATTTTACGTTTTTTAATGTCGTGTAAAGAAAAATGTAAGGAAAATAGTGATTAATAGGAACAATATTCATGTACCCTGATCATTTCTTCTTAACGTGGTAGAGATCTTAACCTAAAAAAACTACCCTACTATCAAAAATAAATTACTTGGTCGAATTTGTGTTAGGATCAGCAGTCATTGATGACTGAAGCTAGTTTATATGATAATACATGTTCACCAACAAGGCTTTAATTAACTTGTTCTGTTCCTCGAGTGATAATTTTATATCATCCATTTTCTGTGAGAAAAATTCGACGACAGCAGAAATGTATCCATCCTGGGATCATGTTTGATCTCCCCACTGACATCTTCACAATGCCTAGTGCTCTGGATGAACAATATGCATTGCATTCGATATTTTTTGCTCACTTGGCTCTATAAACCTGACCACGTGAGTATTTTTCCATGCTTTAATCTAAAGACCGATTGAGAACACAGTACAGGTCTAAACCAACGTTTATTATATTATTACAAACACTGAAGCGAAATGTATATCACAGTTCTCATATTTGTCTATCTGCGACCATTAACCAATCACCGTTCACTTTCACTGGGACAACACTACTACTCATCAAAGATTCAATGTTTTAAATTTTATTTTGTATTGACTTGAGAAAATCCTCCAATGTGTCACTTTTTTAATCTTCCTAATCCAATAACCTTGTTCGTTTATTCCCCTTTCCCCCCTATCCGTTTCGATCATCACTTTGTCAAGAATGTCACCATTTAAACTGATAAATAAGTGTATATGTATCAATTCTGTTTTCTTCTTTGTCTTGGCTTATCATGTCAGTGAAATTCAAAACTAATAGTGTTCAAGAAAAGTAATGAAAAGCCTAAGCAGAGATGTTCTGTTTCCATTTTCTTGTTATAATTATTGCCATATATATATTCAATTGATAATATCAGTTAATTATTTTGTCTAATACAATGTTTCTTATCTCTGCTTAAATCAACTCAATTCAAGACCACCCATATGATTATATTATTGCCATTAAACTGTCCTTATTTTCTGCAATATATGAATAGATTTGGTAAAAAAAATACTAAAATACGACAAGTATTTTGTGTAGGTTATATTTTTAAATAGATTTTTAAGTGATACGGTGGTTTACCTACTTACTTGACTGTATTAATGATAAATAAAAATGTATTTTGAATATATAGAGAGAGTAGTCGTTGGTTTTAAATTGAAGTTAATGCAACTCATTTGATAAGTATAGAATCATATATATATATATATATATATATATATATATATATATATATATATATATATATATATATATATATATTCATCTTTGAGCCATTTTGTTTATATGTTAGTTAGCGATCCCAACTAGCTGTCTAAATTGAACTTACGAAAAATAAAGTTCTAACCTACGATCTAACTTCCTAAAGTCAAATCCTTTTTACTACATATGTAATTGATAACTAAATATTGACTTATATCAACAATTTCTTCTCATCATCTGACTGTCTACTCCCTTACATATCACCTTTTTCTTCATTAGTCTTTAGTTACTGGTATTAGTTTGGCTGTAAAAAGTCGCGTTCACAACGCGTCAGGGAGAACAGTTTTGTTCATTGGTCCTGAAACATAGATCACTGGTCTGAGGATGCTCAGAGACGCTCATCTATGATCCTGCACGCCGGATGCGCACTGCTGAGGAATCCCATAAAGGACGAAACGGCCGTCCAGTGCTTCCAGGTTTTCATTGATCTAACATTGATCGGTTGGTGACCTCAACCAAAACTCAACAATCTCCACAACTTTATACCGATATAATTAGATACTATGAAATTCGATTAAAGTGTAACTATTATAAATTTTACCAATAAATCATCTAGACTGTACCTTTTCCCCCTGTAAAATTTGTGTTAATAGCTTAGTAGTTAGATTGTTATAGGAATGTTACAGTATCCATTGTTTACTAATCTTATGATATAATATGATGACTAGCTTGTTGTTTGAAATGATATTCTATGCTGATATCCGTATTATAGCCTTATTAATGTCTTCAAATAACGCTTAGTATTAAAAAAACTAGATATTTAATAAGTTTAATTATTGAAATTTTGTTTTCTTTCTGGATATCATTCACATTTAAAGTTTTCGGGTGTTTCCTCTTTGTCTTCCCTGTCTTCAGGAATTCACTAAACTAGACGAATCACAAAATCCTGGAATGAACCCCACTATTGAACAAACCTATAAACGAGCGCGTCGATGTGGTATGCCAAAACTTAAACGAACAAAAGCATTTCTCAAGCAGACACTCGTAAGTAATTGTTTCTTGAAAAAAATACTCGGTTCTCTTCATGAAATTTTGTCTATTTAATGAACCCTCAATATTTTCTCCTAAATTTATCTGCCTTATAGTCAGTATATTCATCTCCGTTGTATTAAAAAATGTCTGTTTTCATCACTGAGTTAAGTGGGAAGAAACTGTAAAACAATATTGATTCATTCGACATCACATACAATTACGATAGTATTTCAGATACAATTGGATCATGATGTTTTCCATCCATTTTTAAAGAGTATTAGAGCTCCTATAGATTTTCTGAACAGCCACTGAATTGTTCCCATTTTTTAGAGTGAAAATTTTCGGTTGGTTGACATATGCTGGTTAAATACACCATAGAAGTTCATTGAAATCACGAATTGACTTAAATTAAACCACCATTGAAAACCTGGAAGAACTGGACGGCTGTTTCGACCCAGTATGCGACTGATCGGCAGTGCATATCCACGATCCCTCACGTGGGGACCGAACCCAGGATCATCAGTCGCACGCGTGAACGCGTAATTTCTAGACGGCATCCAACTGTGTTAATTTCTAACTTTAATCAATCCACGACATTGTGCGACCATCTTCTATTGTCTTCAGTAGGAAACTGCCTTGCATTCGATATGGATTAACTCCACTCTTCACGGTCTCTCACTAGAACCCCAGAATTACCTCTTGAAGACACTCACTAATGAGCACATGGTGGTCTAACTCAGGTTGATGATTTAAAAGAAATTCAACAATCTTCACAACCCTATGATGACGCCATTGATGATCATTTTTTCCTGTAGTACCTGATTTGAAAAATTGATTAGTGTTGATGATCATGTCAATCACGGTGTAATCACAGAACCAGAAAAAAGTGTTTGTGGTTGGTCATACCACTACTGTGAATGGTTGGTGTTTTGTATTATTAGCTCTATACTTTTCAAGCTTGGTTGAGCAACCTGTATATGAGTTGCACTGGATTTTATAGGTAATTTTCTCTAACTTTCCTTTCTCATCTGTGGGGAGGTAGCATCACTGAAGATGCTAGTTATTCTTTTGCATTACAGATATCCGACAGCCACAGAGCCTTTTCATGGAAGACCATTCCTGTTGCTTACTTAAAGACTCAAGTTTATGCGTTAAATTTTTTTGGTGACTTTAGGTGACGTTTTACGTTCAGTGGTTGATTTACAGTTTTTTTGAAGATAAAAGATACTATTTTAGTGGACTTGTGTGTATATCTAGCAAGTTATTACATAAAGTTAGTACAAGTAAAAATCTATACGAATTTCACAAAACCACTTTTTGTTTGAACAGTGTCACATCAGTCGCTCCAAGATGTCACACCAGGAAGATATTACCTCAATTAGAGTATAATTTATGAGGATAATATTTTTGTCAGGAAATTTCAGTTTGATCTATCAACTAGGAAGATTTCATAGACTTTTCCCCATGTATTTATATCATCATCACTACATAAATTAATGGCATAATTAGGTTTTAGTTGCACACCATGGAATTTCAGTAGACTACCGTTGAAAATTAGGTAGCACTAGTAAGCCGTTTCGTCTTAGGTAGATATCCACAGCACTGGTACTTGTCGAACCCCTGGGCTTCGCGACGAACACATCCTTCAGACCACTACGTCGGGATCTGATGGCGGTGTCGAAACACAAATTTAACTATTTCCAAAACCCCCTCCATACTAACATGCTTATCGTTAAATTACTTTGTCCAACCAATTTATTCTTTCTTGAATCCTGCTATCTATGCATAATCACTTATGCTATTACTGATACTGTTTGTCTACTTCTATCACTCCCTCATTTGTCTTGATAATTTCATCTCACTGTGCTATTTGAACTGACTCATATGTGTGCCATTACACATGACTGACTGAATTCCACCAAGTTCTGATTATAAATAATTTAAAACAGTCAACGTTTAACTATTTCAAGGAAAGTATGATATTGTTCCTGTCATCAGTTTTAACAATTAGATAATGTTATTAGTCTTTCTATAATGATAATTGTTACAATGATATAAAAAAAGAAGAAAGAATTATAGTTAGATAAACTAAAAAAAAACTAACCGTGTGTGATGTTATATTTTTCTATTGTTAGAAACAATGTGTACGTGTATTATGTGTGAATTCCAATAAACATAATATAAATGACATAATATAAATGATCTCTTAAATCAAGTTGTTCATACAGTTGATCATATTTCACATTATATTCTATTTTGTTCAATAGGATTTATGTATTTTAATATTATTCGCTAATGATTATTTTCTTTTCCAAATTGAAAATATTCAACATATTTTTTCTTTGTTTAAACGTGTTAACATTTAACATGTTGACATTTTGGCATGTTGGCTGTTTTCACCTTAAAAACAAAATGAATTATAATAATCAAATAGATGAAACAATATCAAATTATGTGTTATTAAAATTAATAGCAATTGAAGACGGTATATATTTTTCATGGTAGTAGTTTTTTTTTTAAAAAAATTAGTTTGGGATTAGGTGAGGTTGGTTGATTGATTTTTTAAATTTTTATTTGGCATAGTGTATGACTCAAAATTTCGATAGCTAGCTACTAGACAGTAAAGTTACAGTATTGAGAGTGGTGTTTTATTTTTTTCTTCGTTGTCACCCAACCTCCTGGATCGTCTTTCTTCCTTTTACTTTTATGATCATCTCACTCTTCTGTGTGAAGCTTTTCTCTCTCTCTCTCTCTCTCTCTATATATATATATATATATATATATACGCGTGCATATGTGGACACAATCCATTTTCCTATTGGTTAATATGTGAAACATGAAGGCAGCAGACAAGGATTTTGTTTTCTATCAGTTTGATTTACTTACTGCTACTATATTGGAAAAAGATAATTGGGATAACAATAATAGTAATAATGATAATAATGCTATCCGTTTAATCCACCTCCACTGATTTTTGTCAATTGTTTATCACAACTTTTAGATTACTCGATGTGTAGCTACCCATAGAACATTTATTAGTAGATGATAATGAGGGTAATTATGTTACATATTACTTATTGACCTAACGGTAACTGATATTAGTTTTTAAAATTAGATTTATCTAAATTATTCATTTGTTTGGTTAGTAGGTTATAATTTTGTATGATACTCACAGTTACTAAATTATAAGTTACAGTGTGATTAGAACCATTAAAAACTTTCTAGATTACTCGATAGTAGTGGTGGTGTATGTTACTTAAGTAGTAAGCAACACCGATCGGAAATGGAAAACCTAGCAGCAGAATGCTAACAAGATCGAGTTGAAGAAAACAGGTAGGGATTGTGAATTCAAAGAATCATACGGATTGTGAAGGACAAATGATGGATATTTACAAATGAAGTATTCAATGTATGGTTCTCGTATTTTACCAAGATATTCTGTAATTTTTTATTAAAAAATTAATTTGTTGTCCCCACTTGAGTGTTCGTTCGTTACAGTAGTAATAGTAGTAAGTTTTTATCTACCTGCAAAAGTGGAGCTGTTAGGCACGTGTTGGACTTTTATTTTAATCACTTATTGCAAAAAATAAAACATACTCAGCTTTCAATTACACTAAACTGTTGATTCATATAGCCGATCCTGTTTGAGAAGTTAGATAGTATTCATAGTTCTAAATGTCGAAAAATAATTGTTTAGTAATTATTGACTAATTGTTTTGGAGGAAAAAGAAGATACATATGTTTGTTTGTTTATTACTGTGTTGATTCGGTCAACTAGTTTTTCCTGTGTGTAATTGATAATAATTTATTTGGTGGGCGGAACAGTGAATTTCTTGCCGATTAAATCGAACAACAACAGGTCTTGAATTACTGCTGAATTTGACCAGAGAGTTTTGATATGGTATGCTGGTAGTCTATCATCTATCCAAGTTATTTCGTTACTATGTTGTAATCAAGGTTATGTTGTGGTGATTTGGTCATTAATCTATTTATTACTTCTTTCTTTTTTCTCTATCCCTCATTCCGTGTTTTTAATAAAACGAAGATAGTATATCATCTTTCTATATGGAAAACCTTTAGTTTTGAAGATTAAATTAGTTAAAAGTTGTATACTTCGTGTAATTTGTGCATAGAAAATATTGTTCGCATATTGTGGAATAATTGGGTGAATAGTGTTGAGGTTAAGCATAAGGTATTAGGTAAAGATAGTTAATCGGTTGATAAGGTTGTGAATTTTTGTTGACTAAAATGGTTGGCGCATGCATTACATGACCAATCTGGTTGGCGTTTGGATAATTTAAAGCAATTAGTCTCTTTTATAAATTTCGATAGAACAATGAGAAGACGGAGTTGATCTGAAAAATGTGATGTATTTGCGCTATACATGACCAGCGGTTGGGAGACGTTGGATAACATCGCTCATAATTCGTCACAGCGGTACAAATGCTTCTAATCTTTACATTGTTCTAGGTCTTGAATTCCAGTGTTTATTCATACTACACCTGTTGGTTATTTTTTCAAACCATATTCTGAATATTCTCCAATGATTCTTGTCTAATTTAAATTGAGTTTCTTACATAGATCATGTTTAGAAATAAACTAATTGTTTGATGACTACCCAGTAGTCCGATTTTATAAACCCTTTTCTTAAAACTCTCTTTCTTGCGCTTAATCTTCTCTATATAACATTCGCCTATCTATTATCATCTATCTGTTTGTCAATTCTCTGTTTCAACTTTTCTTTGATTAAAAAGGATCGCAATTGTCTATGTTTTGTTGTTTCTTTATTGATTATTTTTGGATACTTGACAATTTCCAGTTTGTTTGGACAGTCATAATTTATGCTAAAGAAGTAGGATGTTTTATGTAGTTAGTGTATGTATACACATGTTTAATTCTTGCACATTGTCTGTTCCAACGTTTATTTTTATATATTTTACATATGTTAAAATCAATCTGCCAGGTCATTTCGGTTATCAATACTGATAATCTTGTATATTTGCAACTTGTATGCTTATGTACATGTATGCATATATATATATATATATATATATATATATATATATATATATATATATATATATATATATATATATATATATATATATATAACGGTTAGTGATAGGTATCCGTTTCTCTGAGCACATAATTTATAGCGGTTTATGTGATATAAAGCGTTTGCGAAAATCAATATTTAAAATTCATTTCTTTTAGTATCATGTTGATTTTGCTATCTTTTGTAATGTTACTCTAATTTATAATTAATAATAATAATAGTGGTAATATTTACTCAGTCCAATGCCGTATATTCGATTATAGTAAATAATTTACAGAATAAAATGTGCAAAATTGCATAAAAATTCCTGTTGTTATAAGTGTTTAACTTGTAACTGTTCAACAGGTTTACAAAACAGTTATTCATATTCATCTGTAAATGTTCTCAGTTAGTCTTACTCCTATGACATCTGTTTTTGTCGCTGAATATATTTCATGTATGGATTCTATAGTAGTTAGCTCTTGTTACTCCAAAGGACTGACGAAGATAGATACGTGCCGACTTGTTTGTTTAATCCGCCTAACTAAGTAGAAGAGTCTATTGGCTTATCGTGAATGAAAAGAAAAACGTTTTTGTAAAGTCGCGCGAAACTTAAGCGCTGGATAATGCACAACAAATGAACACGTTAGCAGTTTACTTTGTGGAATTAGTGTGTAAGTAAGGACCTCGATTTAACTATACTCTATGTAATTTAGATGGACACGATAACAGTCTACTCCAGTACGGTTGCGATCTCCTGTCGTATTCGGAAATGTTGTAACAACACATTAATGTGAAAAGCTATAATAAATACACTAGTATATGACCTTGTACATCCGCGAGTATGCGTTACATTTATATATAGAATGCACATATCAGAGATATACATTTCATAACACAGGTTCACTCAATCGCAAGATATAAGTTACATGCATGTATACAATGCATAGATGTAGGCCTACGCACTCCATCGTATACGCATAGTTATAAACGTCATTCACCCCAGACCGTAGCCCGGCAGCAACAAAACAATGAATGAAACAGAATTTCGCTATTTCCAGGCACCACGCAGATTGTAGTGACACTTCTTCTGTTTCCCAATAATTAGACTCTCTATAGATCGTAAATATTTCTTATATATATATATATATATATATGTATATATATATATATATATATATATATATATAATTAAAACAAATCTAAAAATGGAAAATTTATGGGAATAAACACATGTTCTAAAAAATTGAAGGCCTAGAATTTTGACCAAGCTACCGCATAGTTATTATAACCTTTAAAATTATATTGTTTTGCAACAAAAATATTTCGAAATGTTGATATTTTAATCAAGTCGGAAAAGAATCTATTTCCATTAGGGTTTTTAGATTTTTTATAACAAGCTTTCGTTTACACGATTGGGACGCTAACCCACGCACAATCTTCTGCCTTTATCCTGACTTAGAATTAACAGTAAGTCTAGAAAAAGTTCCCATACTTAAGGATAGACCAAAATGATTTTCGTTTGCTTTTGTTGTCAGCATATTAATAATAGTAATAGTACTAATAATATTTCAAAAGTGACATTTTTAGACAGATCTACAAGGTCAAGGGTTCATTCATTTTTATTTGAGATACGAATGATGACATATACATTATTTTCTACTGAATACTTGCATATTATAATATTTCATATTCGTTTTTTTTAATACACATTTTTAATGAATAGTTATCTTTTTTAACTACTAACGGATTATCATTCGGAATTCAGCAGTTCGGTACAATCTATATTCATTATATCATACACGTATTTCATGCATTCGTTTTTGGAATAATCCAGTAGTCAAGAGTTTAACCAAGAAAAAACTACTCTTTTAGTGTGTGGTGACAGTAATACTATTCGACTAACTAAATGGAAGCAGTTGTGAAGTAGCTAACCTTCACCCGTGTTTGTAATTGAACACTGAATATTTATGAATCAACAACTCACTGCTACTATTTTGCCCCACGACTTTAGAATTAATAATATGTGGACTATCTTGCTTATTAATAACAAGATGTGTTTGTTAGAAATATGCAGTTGATTACTCTCTCTCGGGTCAATTGGGCTTATGTGGATATAGAGATCGGTACCTCAAGAGGTTAGGTCTTTGCAAGTTATATTTTATTTTAAGTTTGATATTATGAAAATTAATTTAGTTTTAATTGGTAAAATTACCCCATTGTTGATCGTTTGACTAAAAATTTGGTTGGTTTTAGTTGACATAAAGGCATCGGTGCTCATTGTCTCGATATAACCATTATGACACGTTTATTATTATTAGATATATTCAATATCATGTTTTTGGTACGATATACAATTCTCGACACAAAGGATTCCAACAAGTTTCTGTTTCTTATTTGTTGGTCGGTCCCGATGATAAATGTTGAGTGATCATCGGTTAGATGTTAACAGTTCAGGAATCGACATCTGAATAATATCCATTTTCGATGCGTATTGCCAGAAACCACGGTGTTTCTACTTGCACTTTTTTGTAACTTGTATAGCAAAATGTCATAAACTTTTCCTAAACGCACTTCAGTAGGCCATGCGATTAATAGACGTAATTATGTATTAAAACAAACAAACAAAAACAGACAACTTGTTGAATTATCTAGATGTTAGGAACAGGTAGCCCAGATATTTAAGCAGGCCACCGTTATGTATGGAATATGGCTAGCAGTCTTATCCGGTACGCACTTTTTATCCTATTGAGGTAACACGTTGATGTTTGAAACGAACGCTATTAGGTTCCAGTTTTGGCATGAGCATTAGCTATGGGATGCGAGTATATCACGCTGATGACTTCCGAATAGGAAGATGCACGCACCTTGAATATCACCTCTAACCACATTTTATCTATTCTGTGTAAAATTATGAGCATTATATATATATATATATATATATATATATATATATATATATATATATATATCAAATGATGTGTAGATCTTTGCCTAAATATTTTGTGTTCGTTTCTTTCACTAGAAACTATTCACAATTTTACACAATATCAATACTAATAATGGTCATAAATATGAAACTTAAGTAATTGTACACATAGGTGTAGGCGTGTAAATGTCATCATGTAATACATACACTTATTCAGTCAAACAAACCAAAATCTAATGATAATATACACCATAATTAAGAAACAAATTGTAATATTAGTCTCTTTTTTCTAGTGTTATAGAACTATGTGTTCGTACATTCATATATATATATTGTCTGTTGATAACTGGAATAATTTATTACTACTGATGTAACTATTTATTTATTTAGTTATTTATTCATTTAATTTTACCCATACAAAGTTTAGTGTTTTTTTATGTTTTTACTTACACTAGCTTATTTCTAACAGCATATCAACATGTGCTAGAAATTAGTTGTAGTGTTGTTTTGTTTTCTTGATTTTAGTCTTTTTCAAATTAATTCCTTTTTAATCAATTATACGGTTATTTTTTCCAGTTAGTTAGTCATTTAGTTAACCAATAGGACGGAACGGCTGTTCAGTGCTTCCAGGTTTTTCATGGTGGTCTAGCTTCAATTGACTCATGATCTCAAGTATTGAAATTAATTTATTTGCTTATCTGGGGAAAATGTTTCCAATGAGATATATTCAAATTGTGTATATTGTCCGATTGCAGTTATATATATATATATATATATATATATATATATATATATATATATATATTAGGCGAATGGTAATATGTAAGAATGATGAATGGATTGATAACTGTATGAACGCTCATCAACTGAGATACATGTTTAGTTATCGCCCACTTTAATGTTCTGTTCTGGCAAAGTAGGAATAAGTTGGAATACATTTAGAAATGATGGAATCCATGATGTTGTATTAATTCTTGAAGTCATTATGTCTTGGACTGAATCGTGTCTAAAATGTGCAAGGTTTCTTCATTCGATTTCACAATAAAATTGTAATCTATGATTAAAGATCATAAACAAAATAACTTGAAATAATTTAGTAACACGTAATCACTGAAAAATGCATCAAGTTGCCATGAGTATTTGGAACTGAACACAAAACCATAAAAAATAGATGACAATTATCGTACTGAAGATACGCGTCAAGATTGATCTAGTCTTACAGATAGCGTGTGGAATTGTAATTACTAATAATCATGATTTAAAAAATTATTGTATTTACATAGTCAATTGAAATAACAAGCACCAAAATTAAATTAACTCAATGTAGACATCGGCAAATGGGTAAAAATGTAAAAAGATTACGTAATAGGCATGGTTATTCGATTACGAGTAGCCTGACCATTGCAAAGTGAATTTTTTACCGCATTTTCTTTTTGTGTACATATTAGTCAGTTAATAAAATACTACATCTTACATATCTTCCCTCTAACACACACTCATCATAAATTTCCAATCTCTATATAAACCCTTTTAATTACACATTTTATTTATATGTAATAATATAAGTTATTTTTAATCAATGAGAGTTACATGTTCATTAAAAATAATTCAATTTATCGACTTCAGTTTATCCACCTATGGAATACAATGCAAGTAGTTTTTCTGAGCTAGGTAGTTTAATTACATCGTCGTTCTGGATGAAAACATCAGCATCTAACTCATGTAAAAGTGGACTTTTCAGTTCTTCCACAAGTGTTATATCAATTCGCTCCCATAATCTTGTTTGTGATTGGTAGCTTTCATAGATTTTGTTTCCAATTTTTATTATATGTGTATTGACTATCTTTGTCGGTTGACTTCTGGCCTTGTGAGGCTGATTGTTGACCTCTTCCGTATGGATTCATAGGTTAGGTCTGTGTCGATTTTACCTGTTAACCGGTAATTGATCGGAATACCACACTTCAATAAATTCTTTGGTATTTTTAGATTTTCCTTGATCCAGAGTTTTGACTCAATTAAACGGTCCAGCTGATGAACATAGCACTAAAAGCATTCACCTCAGCTGTGAACCTTTTTCATTATCGAGTGATGTTTATGTATAAATTTTGTGTTGTTTATAAATTAAACAAGACTAATAATGAACTGAAATTCGTATGAAAATAAAGTTGCCCTCACTTAGTAAGTAATATATCATTTCACCTTGTAGTGACGTACACTTTCATTTTAAGTCGCGAACATTGCCTATAACTATTGTTATCATTGCTATTATTATTATTATTATTATTATTATTATTATTACCATCATTATTTTAATAGATGACAAAGATTTGGAGCTTTGTTCTGTTTTTTCCTCTCTTACTCTCCCTCTTGTAATTCTGAAAACGATAGTTGATTTTATTTTTCTATCTTTCTGTCTTTCCCTACCTTCCTTTTTATGTGTCAATACACACAAACAACAACAACGTGTTGCTGTGTTTAATAGATCTTTAAGTCTGCGCGCGTGTCTTTTATGTATAACAAGAAGTAGTTTTTATTATCAACTATCACGACGTAAAAAATTATATCAGCAAGAGTACTTTTACTGATTCCATATGTTAAATACTCTATCTTTCTCTGCATTTTCACCCTTTTTTCATTCGGAAGCATATTTTTTTCTTGATTAATTACTGGTCGACATCAAATGAAGTTACATTGTCAGTATAAAGTTTTGTGGAGGTTATAGAATTCCCATGGTTTAAATCACTAAGTGATTTCAAGTAGATTACCACTAGGCACTGGACAACTGTTTCGTCCTAGCATGAGCTTCTTCAACAGTGGGCACTCACGAATATGTCTTAAGGGATTGAACCTAGGACTTGTCTCGCATGCGATTACATAGCCTCTAAACCACTGAGTTGGGATTCAATGTTCGACATGTTTAGCTTTAATCAGTTTGTGGTTTTGTGCGAAAATCTTCCTTCGCGTACGGTGAATAACGATCTCACATCAGATATAATTGAACTCAGTGGTCTAGAATTTAAGCGCTCCTACGCGAGGCCAAAGCTCTTGGTTTGTTTTCCGCAAGCGGAGCCGTGGATGTGAACTGTGGGTTCTATAGTAGGATGAAACAACTACCTAGGGATTCCTGGTTCACAATGACAATCCAGCACAAATCTGTTCGTGATTTAAACTTTGAAGTGAAATTAGTACTTTGTTGTTGATTTTTAAAGTAATTACTACAAAATCAAAAGTACAATAGAATATAATTTACTGTAGTGTTGTGGAAAAATACTAAATAGTGAAAATGATTGAATATTTATTTCACTAATTGCTTTGAGTCACACAATGTTTATGTGAGGATTGACAATACCACCTGACCGTTGGGATTGTGAAGTAGGTGGAGCAGAGTCAAACCTGTGGATTTATGATCAGAGACTTCTAACTGCTTTTACCTCTGGTTCCATCTGGGCTTTTCTACCTGGTCCCGCATTACAGCAGTAATAATAATAATGGTAGTCATAATAGGTTCAAGGTATTCTGTCAATTACCTTCAACCACAAAGTAGTAGGCTTCTTAATTAATTCTCAACTGACTGAGGTGTATCCTCAAGATGTGTATATACTACATTGACAAAATCAAGTCTGTCACGTAGTTCCACTTTTCTAGATGTTATGTCTGAAAGAGAGAAGGAGAGTTTGAACAATCTAAGCGACTACTACTACTACTACTAGCAGTAGTAGTTGTTGTTCACTTTGAGATTATTCATTCATGTCTTTAATTATTATTAAACTAAAACAGTTCTAATATACAGGTATTTATTTCTCTCTTCTATAACAATATGAATAGTTATCATAAATATATATCGACAAATGGTTTTATTCTTAATGAACAGATTAATAATCGAGAACAATTATAAATTCAATGATATTACCCTTCACTGTGTTTTATGTTTTGTTTAGTGCTTCTATTTTATCTTTTCACTGATTGTCTTGGTGTTTTTTGTATTACTTTGTTTACTTTTTGGTTCATTTGGATGATTCGTTGTCTATGATTAATGCTTTCTTTTGTCCATTAACATTATTGATATACCTCTCTCTGGGCATGTCAATTGTCAATCATTAGGTCACGTGTTTCAACCAACTTCCAGTAGCAGCATGGTTAGTGTTTAACATGTCTAGCATAGTAGTAGGTGTGACTACATTTACTACTACATTCACAAAAAAACTGTATTAATTTTTCTCACTTATATAGATTTTTTCTTCGCATAGACAAATGTAATCCAATAGGTACACATGCAGATTCATGTACACACTTGTTTATTTTAAACTGTACTTACTGTTTATACATATATCATCGGACTGTCTAAACATTGATGTGTGAAGAAGCTTTTATTTTGTTCTTGTGAATTGTATTGAACTTAATTTGAATAAAGAGATGTTTTGTTTTGTACACAGAATGACATAAATTACCATGATAACGTATTATCATTATCATTTGAATTGTTTGGCGTCAGACGGCAGTTGTGTTTTTCATTATTAGTTCCCGGGGTGTAGTTATTATATCTCCTACACAATTTGTCTTACTCTGGCTTTCATTAATAGGCTATTGTGTCTTAGGGAGGACATGGTGTAACTTACATGCGGATAGTTTTTATGATATCTGTTGTAGACGCTGTAGTTTCTTGTATTTCCAATAAGCTGACTGAGTAATAATAATAATAACAGAATAAGTATTTTATCCTAAAGTTTTTTTGTATTACAAAACTTCATGGGATTATTTAGTAGAAGAATATCAAATCAGTAATTGTAATAATATCAGTGGTGTAAAAAAGGTAATTTTGAAATCGTAGATCTGAGCGAAAACAGAATAACTGTATTTACAGTGGTACATCAAATTTAGAACCTTGTCATTCAGCATCTACAACTAATAGCTATGATTGTTGCATGGATCGCAACTAGGTAGTCTACACCATTACATACCAACATGATTCAAATCAAACACTAAATAACTGATGCCGTGTTACAATTTGACTATTTCATAGCCTTTCTGCTCACTAAATGCTACATTATCAGGAAACATCTCGTTGTTAGGCGGATTTCTAATCAAAATTTCGTTATATAGACCAACTTCTTATTTTAGCTGTTAGTCTATTACTTGAGTATTATTAAATTGTTAATTTTTATTCTTCACAGTTAAGTTTAAAAGCTTTATAATTATTACTAAAATTTCACTATTTGTTATTAAGATAATGTGTGTTATGTTTATTGTGTTGTGCAATTAATTTGTAAACTTTGGTCTGTGGTTTCAAGCAAAAAATACTCCGTTTGTGAAGTGATTAATTTTTGTTTGTTTTTTCTCATTTGTTGAGATTAAAGCTTTAAAGTTGTATGATGATTGAGATATAAATCACAAATAGGTTGTATGTTTGTGTGCGTGTGTGTGTGTTTATGTACAGTGATAATTTAACACAACTGGTAAATAATTCACTATCTTCACACAATATGATGTTCTCACTAGTGATTAATTCCAAGAAGGATTTCTAGTTCTTGTGGGGGACCGTAACCAATGCAATCCAACGACTTTAGGTGTATCGAAGTCATTCATTAATGGCATTAGTTTGTGGTTGTTCAAGTAAAGCACAATACAGACTCAGTGGCCTAAATTTTAAGCGCTTAGCGTGTGTTATAATCTCTTTCTTACGGTATGATACAGCTATTCCCATTGCTTAATATTCTTGGACACCAAATCACTCGACAAGTCCCCAAATCAGAACACGGTTGAACAGGAAAGAGATTATATTCCAAATAACAAGGTTAGATGGCAGCAAGAAGCAAGTAAGAAGCACAATAGAGAAAACGTTAGTATATTTATAGTTTTTACATGAGAAGATTCTAGAGTATTCTCCAACTATCGACTAGTGTTGATTGGATAAGAATTAGCCAATCAGCGTGCACCAAAGCAATCGTGCATTGAGCATGCTTTAATCCAGTCTATGTCCCGCTAACACCGTGTGACCTGAACGTCCTAGGTTTGATTTTTGATGGTGGTGTTTATTCATATATGAAAGGAGATTCATACTAGGACCAAATAGCTTCTTGGTTTTCAATTGCTGTCTTACTTATGTTAGTTGATGATCCTTACAACAATCTCCATAAATCCGCTGTACTTAAGCAATAAAGTTGTCTGATTACAAGAATAGAAAATACAACCTGTTGAAAGTATGTATGCATGTATGTGTGTGTGCAATGTTAGTTTATACGCCAAAAAAGTTACACTCCTATTTACATAAATTTCAATGTAACAAAATAAAATCGAAGTACATATACAAATTAGACTACTGTTATATGTCCCCTTGAAATAATTTTTTGTTAATCAAAAATAGATTGTGTACATATTATCGATTAGTATTAAAATAAATATATCTAAGTTGCTTTTCCTATGGATTCGTGAAATTGTTTTCCCGAGAGAGTAATGTTCGTCGACGATGATGGTGATGATACCTACTTCAGATGTGATTTATCACTCACTGTCATCTATCTTTAAAGAGTTGGATTATTCCTACATTTTTTGGTTAATGTGTGTTTTTATTATCCTTGATTCTATTTAATTATTGTGGTTTTATGTCAACCTAGACCACTTAATTTGCAACATTATAATAACGCTTACATTAATTATCAAATGGCTTATACTTAGTGCCTTAATACCTTCTCAGATCGACTTCATATTTTAATGTTGTGGCTTTTAGGTTCTATGCTGACCCCTCCTCCAAGTATAGTATATCGAAGTATAAATTTCTTAAAACATAATGACATTTGTTAAAAGAAGTTGTACTCGTTAGGACATCACACTAATTTATTATCATTATTCATTTTTGGTGTGGTTGTTTGAATCTTTCGATTGATGTTTAGTACTGTAATATATCAGTCCATTATTGGTATATGTGCATCCTATGTGAATTGCTTTGATATTGCCAGTAAGTCACAAGTATTATGAACGGAGATGGATGGTGACTAGCAGTGGAATCCAGGACGCGCGTTTCGTCCTGTTTGGGACTCGTCAACTGGATGTACCTGCATCTTAGAGTTGATGTCCACTCCTGGGCTCGAACCTAGTACTGTCCGTTCGGGCCCAGGAGTGGACATCAACTCTAAGATGCAGGTACATCCAGTTGACGAGTCCCAAACAGGACGAAACGCGCGTCCTGGATTCCACTGCTAGTCACCACTCACCTCTGCTTATATTCCAAGTATTGTTTACCTTATCCGAAGTTTTATATTATGCCGTATCTGCTTAGCGAAATGGGCGAGAAATATATCAAGTAATAAGTTATACTTTTGATTTGTGAAAATTGAGAATTCCATTTGATTTTTAATGTGTTTTTTTTTACTTCAATTGATAATTATTGTCTAAGGCTTTCGTGTGTTGTATTGTCACATTGTCACTTTTTCCGAGCAAAATGAAACACTTCAGAAATATCTGTGCATGTATAACTATATCTGCATAGATTTTCGATCACAACTAACTCATCATTACTACTCCTAACACACCGTTAGGAAGAGAGAAAGATAGAGAGTGAACTATTTCTATTTGTATTGTACTGTTATTTTCTTTAGTTTTTCACAATGAGAAAAAAATTGTCAATTACTGTGATTTGAATAAATAATTAGTTTTAAGTATATTTGAAACTTACTCGGTTTTGTTTATCTGTTGTGTTCTTGTCAGCGGATTTACTTCTATACTTTCGTGTATGTATATGTTGATGTGTATCTAATATCTATGTGCGTGTCTGTCTGATTGCTGAAACGTGTTTGCAGTTTTCCTCATCCATCAAACGAATGCCCTCAAGTGTAGTAATATTTATTCATTTTACCGTAAATGTTCCAGATATACATACATTTTTACTTGTCATAAGCGCGTGTGCTCTTTCTCTTTCTCTTTTTATTACCTCGATAACTTATTAAAAAAAAAGTACTGAATCTAATAGTCATGTCGTCGTTGTGTACCTATCTGTATATCTAATGCGTATGAATTATGAGACGCTATAATGCGCAAATATCAATTTATATGTGTGTTTGCGTTCATATAGTAATATATGTTTATATATTTTTTCATGCATGCGCAAACATATGTGCATACATCTATTTTTAATGATTAGAGTGGAAACAGTATCCGAGACACAAAACAACATAAGAATGTAACAAGTTAACCATGATATCTGATTATTTGCCGGTTCTCATTTCCACTCTTACCTACCATTAATAATAATAATATTATTAATATTATGTACTCTGATTTCGAATTTAATTATTCCGTCAATGGATTCGTTTGAATTTGTTGATCGTTATCAGCTTTTCTTTACCCTCAATCTTTCAGTCGGCTACCTTTTTTAAAGGAAATACTGTTTTCTTGTAAATATTTGTCTTTCTCCGTTACCTCTGATATAAAATCATTATTTCTGTTATTATTATTATGTGGTGTAAATGTTACTTGATATAGTGTTATTGTCTGTATGATACACATTATTTCAATAATGTTCACGTTTTAACAAAACATAATACTATGACAGGATAAGTATTGGGAAATTCGAACCTTCGAAACTGTTCTATCTGACGTTATTGTGTTTCTATTCTAATTCTCTAATTACTAAATACTTATATTTTTTATTCTCCTACTTGTAAGCTTTTTCGTGGTGCTTAAATTGTTATAATATGCTATACATTTCTTAAGTTAGTGTTGATTTATTACGAACCTACAACTCAGTTCTCTTTCAATTATGGTGTAGTTTTATACCGTGGTTGTAACTTCTTAGTTAAGTCGATGTGTGTGATCAGGATCTTACTCTAAATTATTGTATGAGTTTTAAGTTATGATTGAATTGAATGTGGCAATATAAGCTGACTGCCGACTCAAGGCAAGAGGTAAAGAAAGGCTTGTGTGTAGCGAGCGAATGAGAGTTTAGTTTGCGTCGTAGATGCGGGACAGAGAAAAATCATAATTAGAATTCCGATTGTGAACTTTAACACGTGGTATCGATAATTATTTCAAACCAAAACACGATAAGTTATATTGTTTATGTGTGAATGTGTTTTGTATACTTTAAGTAAGCTAGCTAGCCAGCTATATTTGCAACTCACACTCCGTTGGCTTTAGACATTCGATTTTCAAATAATTATTTTGGTCATAGTTCCAAAGAAACGTTATTTGATGTCGTGAGATGTGTGTATATGTATGGTCCATGGCCTTCATCATGGAGATATACACTTTGCTGAGTTAATAATTTTTTGTCTTATATCTGTACTTCAGTGGTAGAATTTTTTAATGAGAATATAAACCTGTCTACTGGTTATCGAAATAATTTGAAAATACCAGCAATATTACACCGGACTGATTACTAATTAATGGGAAAAATTGATATAATTCCATTTACGAATTATAGATTCGAATAATCACTCGGTCATGAACAAGATGTTTTTTGTATAAATGTGTGGGTGTGTGCGATAGTACTACTGCTAACTCAGCTTCTCAAAGCTGAAGTAGATGTATATTAGTTTCGATGTTTGAACCCGCAATCTCTGTCAGTCAGTTAGTCTCAACGTAGAACTTAGTGCGTATGTATATCGGTTCAAGTGACCATACCCCATTAGTTCAGAGAGGTGAAGCTGTTGGGGCGAATTCCATAGTAGAGGTAATAACATTACCAGTTGTAATAAAAAAGACTAGACATCGAAGACACGATTCATGAAAATATGAGGTAATGAAATGATTATAATGATGAGGAATTCAGGATCTTGAAATGTAAGGGAAGATAAATAATGAATGAACCTGAACCATGTTATTCAAAGTCTCTGACCACTGGTTACGATAATCACATGGACCTAAACTAGGTAGTCGACACCTGTTAACATGCCTCAGCCCAATTTTCAATGACTTCATGGACTAGTGCTATGTTTTTGGTTTCGCCGCCCCTAACTTTTTTCCAACTCACTCCTACACCAAACAACACCGCTCGTAGAGGTAGTTATTATTTAGGTGTATGTAACACATTTCCTCGCCACCTATTTCATTTGATCAAGATTTAGTACCTCATCAGTTGATTTGCCATCCTTACCTAGTACCTTATCCCTAACTCAGACATTGCTTACTTGATGGATATATTGCCTACGTCACAAGTTATGTGGATTGAGCTTTCAGAATCTACTGAAATTTCATCGGACACCGGGAGGTCACAAAGTCACATCACTCCATATATCAATTATTTAATAATAGTAATCCTATTGTATTGTTAACGAAGCCATGACTAGATTATGAAGACATACAAGTGAAGCTTGTAACTTCCCCTTAAAAATTGATAAAGATTGTGATATTTCAACAGTGAAAATTCCATCTCATTGCCTTATTGATTTCGAGTTTGTGACACCCATGCATGGGTATTTATTGCTGCAAATTGATGCATATGTAATGAATGCAATGAACTTGATCGAATTATATAACTTGAACAAGTTTAATACTGGGTGTAAAAAGTTCATAACTCCGAATGATATCGATATTATTGTATTTTGTATACTGGATACGTTAAGCTTTCATTATCTTTCTTGATATATTGGTCAGTAAATATTTTAAAAAGGAAATAAACTATTAAGATTAATATGTAGCATGAATCAGACAGAGTATAATCCGTTGTCTGTTAATCTGATGAGTGATGGTTGTTTCAAAGCCTCGTGATTCAAATCCTTTATTTAATAGTAATCTATATCTTTGGTAACCTTCGGTAATTTGATCAGAAAAATTGATTGATTCATTTCTAAAAAATATCTTCCTCTGAACCTTCTACATAAATTTTTGTTGGCACTTTCAACACATCGTTTTCATTCTTCTTTTCTGATTCTATTTTTCACCACACTGAACAATATGATAAAAAATTCGACGATTAGAAACTGATTTCAGTTTGAGCAGCTATGTATATAATGATCTGGCACGATCGGAAACCGCTTATCAGTCAGTCCGTCATTCATATGTACCGTAGAACCTGGAGTTTATCTACAGCGGTTCAAGTCGTCACACCGTATTAATACGTCGATATTAAATTATCATGACGAATCACAGAGTAGTAGAAACAGTTACAATATTAGTGGTAGTTGACAGTACTAAACACAGACTTGATGATTCTGAAACAAGGATAAATTTATGGAATAGGAAAGCGAATTTCAATTTTTAAACCCGAAATCTAGGGGCAGATGAAAAGGGAATAAATTTTCATCATTGTGACCAGTTCTGAGTTATGTCATACACCGATTCAGTCTTCCTGAATAATGACCATGTGAATCTCTACCACGTAGTTTGCATCTACTAACATGGCTTGGAGCAACAGTCGATGATTTAATAGACTGATGCAGCATTTTGTTTTGTCTGCTACTAGATTTCTTCTACTATTTTTCCCAGTGCGCATCATGAGTCATGCTTAATAAGTGTCAGCCGCTTGATGTCACGTAAATTTACAGTCTCATAAACCACTTGGTCATCTTTACCTAGTACTCTACATCTAATCACAATACTGCTCACTCAGTAGTCCGAATATACACTGTATTTCAAATGGATTAATGATCAAATACTGTAGTTAGAAATCTGGACCACAAACTCAGTATTGTGAAGGTTAAGCTGTTATTGGGAGGCCTGTCTGATCTGTGTTTTGATTTTTCTGGTAGGGTCGTATACACTTACTACCGTAGAACCATATACTACGATGAATTGTTCAGTGCTTCCTGATTTCCAATGTTTGTCCAAGATGTATATTTATAAATATATAGTGGCACCTGTCAAAAGTGAATATGCCATAAATATTGTTTGTTAGTAATAAGTATCCAACGTAAACATGTGTTATAAGTCATCATTTTTTGACAGATATTTATCTTTCATTATTATTATTATTATTATTATTATTATTATTATTATTATTATTATTATTAATGACCATAAATTTGATAAATAATTGGACACATGGTCGTTATTGTTTTATTATCATAATGGGAACAAGAGAAACGATTTCATTGATAACTATAAACAGTGTAGTGAGAGGAAGCGCAAGAGGGCGAGGTGGAAGAAGGGAGAAATTAAAAAAGCATCATAACAGTCATAACATAATCAGCATATTTGTTTATGATGATCATGGCGACTTTTTTATTATTTTACTTTAGAATATGTTTATCAGTTTTCTATTATGATAATCATCTCTTCAGTATCCAATCAACTCTTTTCCTTATTCCCAATCCTTCCCTATATGATAACATTCTCATCGTCTGACTTTTCAGAACTTGGACATCTACCAGGAGATTCACTAGTTGACTTTTGATACACAGATTGTATATTTCTGTTTGCTGGGAATGCTGACAAATTTCAGTCTTTCGAGCACCTTAAGGGACAATTCAAGGATTTTTGGTATACATTTCTCTCCCTCAGAGTGCAAAATGTTGCTTCACGATTAACCTGTGTCGACAACACAGGATATGTGTGGAGACATTTGAATTTTCTCAGATTAAATCACTAATTGATTTCTGTTATACATCCGTTGAATGCGAGGAGTGCTAAACAGCTGTTTTCTCATAGTACATAACTGTTCAGCATTGCGTACGCATGACTCCACGAGAGATCAAACCCATGGTTCTGAGACCTGTCTCTGAGCACTAAACGTTTAGACGATTGGTCCGATACTCAATGCTTTACATGTTTAATCTCAGTTAGTTCATGATATTTTACAACCACAACCTCTTATATATATATATCGGTATAGGATTGTGGAGATTGTCGAGTTTCATTGAAACCATGAACTGATCAATGTTAGACCGCCATTGAAATCCTAGAAACAAACCTAGATGAAACGGCCATTCAGTCCTTCCGGGTTTTCAGTGGTGATCTAACATTGTTCGGTTCATGGTTTCAATTATTGCCAATATATAGTTGTCGAGTCTATTGCATGGAAAATGTTACTTTTCTGGTTGAAAAGCAAGAATAAGTGAGAATTCAACTATATATATATTGCAGACTAATGGTCACCGTTTTTCTCAATTTTACAGTGAAGGTAGAAAATTACATAAACATGGTGCTTCAAGATACTATTCTTATTGTTGAGTAGCAGTGAAATCCAGCATTCATGTTTTTGTTTGTATGTAAGACGACTACTCAGGCACTATGTTACTTATTCTAACCTTACTGTTGGTTTTTGTTAACTGTAACCTGTATTCGGCATTGGTCTTTTCAGATTTAGCAGTGCTATCAAATTAACTTCTAAGATCACCACTTTGTTTGATGTCTTTTGCTTGTTTTACACATAACCAACCACTGTTCGTGATTGGTTAAAATTAAAAAAGATCATATTTACAGTCCTCATCAACTCTAGTTTAATTTGTAATAGTTTGTTTATCCCGTTGATATTTCGAATGAATTTTGATCAGTCTTAGTTGGCATATATGAATCCTGTGTGGAATACCTCTATAGAAACATTATGGCACATGTTTATGCATAGAATAGATGAAATGTAGTTAGGAGTGGGATTCAGAGGTAGAGTTTCGACTTGTATACGACTCGTAAAATGGATGTGCTCCCATCTTAGAGTTGGTGTTCACCGCGGGGTTCAGACCCAATACCATTCACTTTAAACGTCAGTGCGTTATCCGCTTCCACTCGGTCACTGAGTGCAGATAGCAATTTACTTTTGTAACGGGTATTTCCGATTACTGCTTATACTCTCACTACCTCTACCACTACGGGATTTGAGTCGACAACTGCATCTCTGTACTAATGTGGTATGGCAACTCGAACTAATGTACATAGGTAAAAAGTTCTACATTTTTACTGACTGACCGACTTGCAACCGGTATGAATTTTAATTTTATCTGTTATGTTTGTAGTGGTCCCGTTATCTATATTTTGACTGAATTTCGGTCAGTCAAATAAATTTCGTAGTGGACATCAACTCTAGGATGCAGTCATACCCAACTGACAAACATCAAATGGGTCGAAAAGCACATTTTGAACTTCACTTCTAAGCACACTCCGTTTGTTCTATGTAAAATTAGGAACACTACTTCCCAAGTTGTATATATATATATATATATATATATATATATATATATAGACAAGTTGTCGAATTCCTTTCATATTGACACCTGACTGATGAAGTATTCACTATTTGACAAAACTACAATAGTTTATTATTCAATAAACCAACTGGTATATAGCAACTAATTTCATATTACTATCCGTAGGATAAAATGTCTGTATCAGTAATTTCACTGCTGATCTATGCATCGTTTTATTAATGTTAATGATAATAATAGTAGCAATACAACTAATTTATCAAGTACAGGCTTTATGCACTCGATTTTAAGCTTCATTTTTATTATAATGGATCAACTTAACTCCTTAAACTAAGATACATATAATAGGGTTCGTGTTTAAAACACTAAATTAAAAGCTAAATGCTTCATTTAATTAATCAATTAATTGCTTCGCTGCACTACGTTTGCATTTAGAAGTATATGCAATTGACAATTTAACACATATCATTTCCGCATTAAACAAACTGTTTATTCTAAACTAAAATAATGTTTCGTTCTTAGTTCATAGTATTATATGTTTTATACGTGTTGAAGCCTGGTTGTGTAGTTTTTTTTCTAAAAAAAAAAAATGATAATTCGAAGTGCATAATTTATTCATTCATTCACCCACTCACTTATTCGTACACTGATTTGTTCATTTGTTATGTATGAATTTCATAATAAGATTAGTGGCATCAAGGATTATTTATCATTATTACTAGCCTTTTTTCATATTGTAGATACATAGTTACGATAGCAATAATATTATGCCTGGTTTAACATGTTTTACACTGTTTAATATATATATATATATATATATATATATATATATATATATATATAAATTCATGCTCGTTGCACAAGTCAATTGGTATCTAAGTCCAGTAGCTAAGTGGATGATGCGTATTGTGTGTTTTAAGCGGAAGGTACTGGGTTAGTGTCCTTCAGTGTAAACATTATCATATTCGGATGTGGGTACATCCAACTGATGAGTTTGGAATTGAACAAAAATTAGCTTTCACTGCTACCCACAATTAATCTATTTAGTAAAAGCTTGCTATATATCAGGGGGATCCACACAAAATTCACATGTACTAATTAAGATTTTTTTCGAAATTCATTTAACATTATCAAAATGGGATAATTCAAATCACTACAAATCAAACTATCTATTTTCTTATTTAATTCATAGTCACCAAGGCTTAATACGCGCCATTGTATTCATAACTATATATGCACATACATGCATGTAGATAAATATCTTTGTAAATAAGTCTGTTATTTCATTCATTCAGTATGTTTTTATTTTAACGTTGATGAAGTTAATTTCCATTTCTTTATTCGCTACCTTTTTTATCTTCATATTCTTCAAACCAGTTTAAATATGTACAACTATATTTTATACTTGTTTAGACAGTTTTTTTATTAAAAGAAAACTAGTTAATTCCTTTTAGTCATTGTTCCCCTCATAAGAAAGCTATATTCTATGGTGTTTAAAACACTTGTTAGTCAGTAATAGTGTAAATGTATGACCATCTATGGGTGTGTGTGTGTGTGTGTGTCTATTATGTTTGAGATAACATCAATAAATCTAATCAATCTGATACCGGTATACAACAATTTCCTTCTCTTTTAAATATCAGCTACTCTAAAAGATAAGTATTCTAAGGAAGATTACTTTGGTAGAGATTAGAGAAAATTTATTTATATTTCAATGTATTCGATAATGTCAATTAAATTTAGTGATTATTAGTTAAAGAATTTAACAAATTGAATTAATGTTACATGAACGAAGAATTGCATTGGATAAATTTTCTCCGACAATCTCACATCAGTTCAGCGAATAATGATGTTAAATTTGGGAAACGGATAATAATCCCGGTTACAATGAAAACATATCGAAATATAGGAAATACAGTTTAAACAAGAAGCAAATAACATATTGAAGAATAAAATGTTAAAAATGATACTATCTTAAGATTTCCACACGAATACCACTACCACCAGTTTTTACGTCACGGCACACAACTCTAACTATTTAAGGTGATAGCTATTGTTAATGGGATATATGTAGGTATGATAGAGTTTGAATATACAAATTAAAATCGTTTAATACACAGTGACGCAGATGCACTGAATTCTTACTTCTCTTTACACCTTGAGTACCAATATTCTACTTTACATACCTTTTCATTCAGTCTTTACAAACTGTATTCTCAATGTTCAACTTTTCTCAGTATCATTTCAATTTCTTTACTATTCAGCTTGTCTGTTATTTTATTTTGTCTTCTCAACTCGGTAGTGGCAATCTTATCAAATTTCTATCAGTCTCTATTTCAAATGATTATAACTAACTGAATAACTCAAATCTTACTTTCTGGTTAGCGTTTTTTAGCAATGTTGTTTTCTACAGGATGGGGATGCTGACCCCACACCCAATTTTCCTCCTTTACCCAGGCTTGGGACTGACAGTAGCCCTAAAAGAGCTACGTGCAGAGTTGACTCAAATCTCTATGAAATATATTAAACGAAAGTCAAGTTAATAAATCTTTGCACATGGTAAATGATTTATGCATATATATGATACATCATTACCTCAGTCCAAAAGAATGTAGGTAGGTCATAATTAATAATTATTGTTAGATGATGGTTAGAGGTAGTCAACAGGAAACCCTGGACTCGGGTTTCGTGCTACTTGGCACTCGTCAGCAAAGTGTACCTGTAATCTTGAGGGAACTGGTGCTCCCTGACGGAATCGATCCCGTATTCCCTCAAGATCGCACGCAATGTTGAGTCACCTAGACTAGTGGCCACATTGCAACTTGGTCGATAGCATTCAATCATCACTAAGAAGGACTTCACACATGACATTGGTCACTACCCAGTAATCAATCAATTCTAATAATGATTGTCTTGATACTAATATGTTTACATGATATTTAATGTGTAGGATATGTGTTATTTGGTTAAGTCTTGAATGATCTCACATAAGTTTAATGTATACGTATAAATGAGATAGTTTCTTTTTTTTTGTTTTTTTTCTTCTATTTTTAATGTCATGTGGTGTGTAAAATCCAACAGTATGTCTAATTTGTCTCTTTAATTATTTATTATACCGTGTGTTATGGAATAGTTTATTTGCTTTTTTCTGTGTATATATAATCATTAATGCCATTCCACATTATAAACTATCCGCTTACTATGTTACGTTTTTTTTTTAAAGTCAGTAAACAATGTACAAATGATTTGGCATTTTAAAACACAGAATTCTATCTTATATATATATATATATATATATATATGCTTCGATGAATTTGTAAACAGATTACTTATTTGTTTCTGAAAACATAGTAAGTGTGATTGAATGATATTTTTCTTTTAGATTCGCCAGAAGACTAGCGATAATAACTATAATGTATTGAGGTTATCTTTGTTATAGTGCATTCACTGAACAACTGAATAACTTTACAAATGAGTACAATCGTTCAGCACTGACTTGTTAAATGGTTGGAGATAGTTGATGGGAAATCCTGGGACTAGGTTTCTTGCTAATAGTTGATACTTTTCAGCAAGACTTACTTGTAGTCTTGAATAAATTCGAAAGGTTATGTAGAGGTCATGGCTAATGAGTCATTGAAAGTATTATAAATTTACTAAGCCAATAAAGTCAATAATAGTTATTGTAAAAACGGTTAGCTCGAAGGAAGCAGAATAAATTTAGTTGTTTCTAAAATTACTTAATAACTTGGAAAATTTTCAGGTTTAGTTCGCTTAATGTATTACGTATAATAATGATATCTTGATACTTAAAAATGTACTGACCTTCAATTGTTTAGTCTTAGGTGCAAATCAATAAGTTCTTTAAATCCTTTTCATCATTATGCATATTTTTAAATTTAAACATTGAAATTCAATGTAAATTCTATTCTATTCCTTCCCTCTTTTTCTCTACCTTTCAGTCACAGACATCTACATCAAATGATTTACTTCGTCATCGCCGACATCATCACCATCATCATAATCATAGTCACTACCACTTTAATAATATTCATCAACATCCAGCATTGTGTGCTTATAAATCGCATTGTGATACCAATCATATGTCGTCTACCATACATTTATCACCGAATCACGAAAAAGATACCAAGTCAATAGTAAATACTACTATTACTGATGGTATTAGTAAACTTTCTTCCATACAGCCTAATAATAATAGTAATGGTAATAGTAATAAGCATTATCATCATCGTTCATATGAAGTAAACAATAGTACTAGTCTTCATGAAGAAACTAATCATAATGATGTTCACTATCGAGATGATGAAACTCCCACTCCTCCTCTTCATCATCATAATCCTTATTGTTTTACACTTAATCTATCAACTCATACAATTGCAACATCAAATTCTCCTATTGATAACACGTTGATATCTTCAAATCGGTCTCATCATCATAGTCATAATCATTCCTCATTGACTACAATGCCTAAAAAAGAACATAGGTATTCACAAGAAAGTATTCAATCCCCACCGGAATATACTTCAATGATAAGTCCAAAAAATCATTCTATTGGAAATAATATTACATCTTCATCATCACCACCACCACAAGATTATCGTTCAATGTCGGTACCAGGGATATGGAGTTCGCGAACCAAGGTAATTTATTGTTCTCTCTCTCTCTCTCCATATATATATATATATATATATATATATATATATATATATAAAATTTATTTCAACGCATAGATATTGGTACAAGGAGGCACCAAATACATATACGCCATACAAATCTCATTCGATATGTATGAGGGCTGTGATACTGCCCGGGTGCCCAAACCGAAGCACGTGGTTTTCTTAGGGGTCACTCCCCGAGCCTTCGACCTGAAGGTCTGATCCACAAGGCAGTGGAGCATCGTGAGGAGATGCAGTCCCGTGGTACTCGGTAAACAACGATTGATTCATACGCCATTTGTTCCCTCAGGATACTGGGACCCATGTGCACCATTGGTTTGGAATCCGGTTAAAGCGCCGGACATTCGCTTTTCGTCCTCTCATTTTCGTAAACAACACCCTCTCCACGAGAACGTTTAAAATGATGATGAGAAATCATCTTTTGCAATTATGAGGTGAAAATGATAGTGTTATACGTATCAAATATCTAATTCTGTTTCTTTAGCTTGTGTGTGATAGGCGAATCTACACTACCACAGATCTTGACTGTTAACCTTGAATCCTGAAACAAACCTGATAACACTACAGTTTATGAAGGAAGCAATAATATAACACTTCTAATACTCCTTGAGCGAATTTCATTTATCTATTCAGGCATAACATTTTTATTTGCACCGATCTCCCTTTTGAAGATATTCTCCTCTTTTTAAATTATTTCTCATATCCCCTTGATTTTGTTCATGGTCGTTTCTAGTATTAATTCATTTGATTCAACCCCTCTACTATTATTAATTTTCTTACTTCATTTACACTATAATTTATTGTTGACTTATTAATTTTACAATGCTTTAATGTGAACACCCATAATCTTTTCTTGTTATTGTTTACAATACGTAATCTTTCTATAACATCATGTTTATTCATTGCTTATATGAGTTCATGGAATGAATGTTTAAAATTTCGTTGTAAAGAGATCCCTTCGCTGATCTCGGTGTTTTTAAATGTCTGAAAAGTAAAAAAACGTTATTGTTGAACAAGGTGAATGTTTATTAACTCAGTGCTTGACATTACCACTACCATTTTATTTCGATTTGGTTTAAAGTCGTGTTTTAATTCATTTGATCTTTTCTGGCGTTTTTACTACTTTTTCGTTTTCATTTCTATTCTCTTTTCTTCCTTCCTTTTTTCCCTATATTCCTAAACAAAATAGAACTATGATTTATGTGTGCGTGCGCATTTTCACGATACCTTATTCTTTATAAGCTTGAGATTATACCACATCAATAATATTGCTAAGCAATATTAGTGTTGTTTTGTTAGTTTTATTTCCGTTTGTTATTCGTCACCCTCTCCCCTACTTCCAACTTGTTGTTATTGCTATGTTTATCATCGTTTTATATCTCAAGGTCACGATGACTTGGTTATGTCGATTGCTAATAATATTAACAATAATTATTATGATTGACTACTTTGATCGTTTAACATGTGTTGGGCTTGTTAAACTGTAATATGTTTTTTTCGAGAATTTTTCAACTTTAATACTTCATATGCTGCGTCGTAGGTTTAAACTCTGTTCACTTTACTTCGATACAGAAAAGTGAATGGCGTTATTAAACCTCTCGAAGTCAAGTATATAAGTATGCACCTGGTAAATAAACTAAATCAATGCACCACAACACTCTACACATGACATAAGACAAGTATTTTCAATAGTTCAATATGTCATATTCCTGTTTGTGTATGCATATCAAAGTCATAATACTTGAAGATAGTTTTCGTCATTGACTGATATCAGTTCAAGAATTATTGAGCAACGGATGATCACTGAGACACAAATAGTGCGATTGTTTGTCCAAGGCAAAAATGTGTTTCCCGTGCAATGTCGCTTGGAGGTTCTTTTACTATCTTTATATTTTTTTATCACTTAGCCGTTGTATGGATTAATGATTTAGTGGATAACGCATTTCACTTTCAGTCTCTGAAATGTATACTCTTGAATTTTGTTTCACCTACTTTTGTCATCGATTCATGAAGTCATTGACCGTTGGTCTGAATTATGTAAGTAGATCAAGACTATTTGGTTGAACATCTACGGGGATAACCTTGGTCAGTAGCTGGAGATTTCAGGTGACATGGTCTAGAATCGGTCGCAATGTCGCGGATTTATCATCTCAGTCTTCTTTCATACACGACCTTTCCATTCTGTCTATTTGAACGGGATTCTCAATCAGGAGTCTCTCTCGTTATCATTATTACTGCATTATTTCTGTCGCTATGTCACTAGTTTCGTTAAGTTCATCTCGTCATAAAAAATCTGGTGTGGGGACTTGGGTTAACACACAATTGTTATACCCTAGGTGGATTATAATTAATTTGAAGGCGTATAGTATCACTGAGTTTTGCAAAAATTGTGTTTATGTGTATGTTGAGTACATGAATCTACAATTGTTTACTGAGTATTTAATGATTTTTATTCATTAGTTTATTCCCTTTACAATTTAAACTGTCTTTCAAAGAAACTTTTTTTCTTGTTCATTGTTTAAGGTAAACAAAATAGTTCACCCTAAATTAAGTTTTTTGTTAAAAAAATCAAGAAAGAAAAAGAGAACAGCTTCCCATTTCATTAATTTTTATTCTTTATGTAGCTTGACTGAATTAAGGCCAATCAACTTGTTAACTTATTCCATTGAAAACTTAATATTTACACTTCATTTTCGTTAAAAATTACAACTAAAGGAAACACTTGATGGTGTTGCCAATTTGTGAAATTATACATTTTTAAATAGTGATTAGCAGCAGCGAAACCTATGACGTGGATTTTACCGTAACTGGGACTTATCACCTAGTTGTACTAAGGTGGTGGTGACCTAATAGATTTAGTATAATAATTGGAAAGGGACTCGGACTTATTACACACGACTTGATAATAGGTGTGATTGGCACTGTATAAACTTTATATCTCACTGAGCCATGAAATAGAATAATATTAAACCTGACTGATTGTGAAGAATTTATTCTAGGGAAAAACACCACTTATTCATATACAGTTTCACTTTGCGGTGAACATTAGTTAAATTTAAATAACTATAACTATAAATCATAGTGAATGAATGCATGACAAGAATTATCCGTATACAGTAGTATATCATAATGAAATAATTAATAACTGAAATTATCCGAATACGCAATCAAACGTTATGTTAAACGGTTATCATCCTGTGTTGGTGACTTAGTGGTTAAGATGTTTGACTTTTAGCCACTAAGTCCCAAGTTCGAACCGCACTCTATCTACTTCAGTCTGGGCAACGGGGTTATATAGTGAGTCTTTATAATTAAAGTGTGGCTCATACCTATGTACTTGGTGAATTATTTAATTAAATTTTAAGAAACAGTCCTAAAAAATTCATGATCTCACTTTTTCGCTTTCTATCACAAACCAACGTTCTTATTTTACCACGCCGATATAAACTTGAACCCCAGTATTTATCATTTCAAACATCAATGTATTATTTGGTAAGCTATTGAATCCATAATTTTATTAGTTCGTTTAAAGTGTGTAATATATATCATTATTAGGAAGCGATTTTAAATTTTTCATTGTTAATATTTACTACTAAATTTGAACTTGTATCTACTTGTCCTGTGCATCCAGGCACTCGTTCAGAGATTCTAACCAAACTCTTGAATATGAATATTAGTAAGAATACAAACCCTCTCTTTTAATAGTATGAAAAATTAGTGATATCAGTGGTACTTGACCAGTGATATGACAGATTTAATTCGATTTAAAGTTATTATGAATAAAATCCTATATTACGTGGTTGATAGGAGCCCTTTACCTAGATTTTGCGCAGTTGACATATACTTATCAGCAGAGTACACCTACAGTCTTAGGGGAACTGATGTCTCCTGTTGGATTCGAGTCAACTTAGTTCGAAGTTTGGAAAGTTACTGCTGCATTTTTTCAGGCCTCTACTGCCCTCCTGTCTAGATTTTTTCACTGTCTACCTTCAATCACCTAGGGTTAATTTTTATCATATTCAACTTTAATTTGTTCATCAAATACCGTTATATTTTTAATTTCTGAATGAAGTTTCGTTTCTTATAATATCAAAGCAGTTTCATTTCTCTTTTTTTGTAAAATGAACAAACGTTTTCTTAGTGTAGGGTTTTTGAGATTGTTTGAATTTTGTTGAAATGATGAACCGAAGGTCCTTTGTCAGAGTCTCGCATGCGAATAGTGAATATAAACTGCTGAGACGTCTCATGCTAGGGCTGAACGGCCGTCCGGTGTTTCCAGGTTTTTAATGGTGAGCTAACACTGATCGGTTCGTGATCTATATCATAGTATGCTTTACATTTCTAGTTAGTGTTTGCTTAAACCAATATGAATTTGAAGCGTTACATATTATCATTCCGGTCCTATGTTGTGTGTTATTGAGTAACTTAAAAGTGTAATTATAACCTATTTACATTTTGTACTTTCTCATCACTAGTTCTGAGCAAATTGTTTGAACCTGAGTTCTTTTCCTCTCAGCGGGAATTAAATTACTTCCAGTGATACATTAAACCATTCTACAGATTAAGCGCTCTACTGGAGACTAAAAGTCCTGGGTTTGATCCCCTGTGGTGGTGTCGTGAATAATGCACTGCTGAGGGAAGAATACCATACTAGACCGAAACAGCCGTCCAGTACATCTAACTTTTCCATAGTGGTCTGTGATACAAACTAAAAAGAATTTTTATGTCATTTAGAGTAACAGGTAAAACAAGAAAAACAGGGTGAGGAAGCTATGGAGAGAGAGTGTGTGTGTGATTGAGAGCAGCATGTAAATTGAATTTTAATGCTGACATTTCTCTTTATTTATGTGTGCTTGTGTGAGCGTTGCACATTAAACTGATTTATGCATTTATTTTCTGTTTTCCTTCTTTTTCTTATTATATTTTAGCCGGATATTATTTCACCGCAAAAAACTGACAAGATAACATATGGTAAGTATAAAGAGTGAATACATAAATGATTGCGCTTATTCATACAATTCTTTTTTTTTGGGGGGGGGCAGAGAAGTGAACTAAAGGAATTATTTTTTTCGAGATTTGGTGTTTAGTAACTTAATTTTGTTTTTCAAATGTGTTAGCTGGTAAGTTTACATTTGAAATTGTACCGTACTCATGACTTAATGTTTAAAACCAACTCAACTACCAAAGACCACTGAGCTTTGAAATTGAGAAACCTTTCTATCTTTTGTTGTTTTCTTTTGCAGTTGTGTTTCATACATTGGCTTTTATACACAAAACGTCGTAACTTAAACCAAGTATACCCACTTGGATCACGTCATTTAGTAGTTGCGTTTACTAGGCTGTTCAATGTACAGTTTAGCATTTAGTAACAGACGAATTGTATAGTACCGTTCGAAGATTCTTCTTTCCCCCAACCCATAGGCTATTTGTTTTACAGTTGTGATAAATTTCAGAAAGTTTCCATATTTTAATTAATTACTGACTTAGTTAATCCATTTGTGGATTAATTTAACAAGTCACTTTTACGTGAAATATGCTTTGATGGTTTTGTCCATAGTGACAATAAAAGCTTCACGATTAAATAAATTCAACTCAAAAAACAAAATGCAATCAAAAGTATCCACTTGAGCTGAAATCATCTTAGTCATCTTCATAAAACCTTACAATCTATCGTTTGCCTAAGTACTGCAAAATTTAAATGCAATAATAGTTGATATATTTTTCAGTTTGTCTATCTTCTAAATAAATGGAAGATATTTGCATGAAGGTTCATCTAACGAATGTATATACTACATGGAAATGTCAGTAGACAGGAATTTGTTGGAATATGTCGTGTTTTATGTTATGAATTCCTTACCGTAACCAAATATATGTTGAATGTAACCAAGTATTATTAACATATGATTAATTTCTTGTTATCAACTATAATGGTTGTGGAATTTATCGTGGATAGTCAACTACCACTTATATTGAGGAAGTCACTATAGAAGTGGATCAAAAGCTATGAAAAATTCAGGGAAGGAGTTTTTTCATTGAATTTCCTCACTGAATTGTCTTTATTTTGTTTATTGACCCAATAAACTCAATGTTTCGTTTTTTGAAAGTTGCATAGATTGATAAGTTAATGACATCAATTAATCATCCACTTCGCGAAACAATACAGTTTTAGTTTTAATCTTTACAGAAAAGCTTACCCATCATTGATAAAATGAATTCTGACAAAGTAGTTCATTATCAGTTACATCTGCAATACAACCGAAAATTAATGTACTATGGATAATTGTTCTTTTTGACTAAATAAAAAGAAAAAATGAAATGTTCATAATGATCAGAGAAATACTTTTACAGTCTGATAAGTATTGTGTCTGTCTATAGAAGTTGATTTCACTAAGAGTGAAGAAAATGGAAAACAAGTGATTGACCATTGTGAATACCTCGATTAGTAAAAGGGACTCATCTGTTCATCAATTATAATTATTAGTTTTTCACTAAACACCACCTTCCTTGAGAAAGGTTGAACATTTAGAATATGGTTCAGAAAGACTAATTAGAAGGGAATGTATGAAGAAATACTGGAACTCAATATCTAGGGTAAAATTTAAAAAAATGCATCTGAGCCATATCACCTTAATTTATCACTGATCTCGATTATCGCGGTGACCTCAAAAAGGTAGTTTACATCTACTAACATGGTTTAGATCGACACTTATATGTTTTTGATTGAGATCATGAACCGATTGATGTTAGACCACCGCAATTGAAAACCTAGAAGCACTGGACGGCCGCTTCGTCCTATCGTGGGACTCCTCAGCAGTGTGCATCCACGATCCCACTCGCGGGATTCGAACCCAGGGCCTTCGGTCTCGCGTGCGAACGCTTAACAAACTGGACCACTGAGCCGGCATCCCATGGTGATAGTTTCTAACATCAACCAATCCACGGAATTGCGCGACCAACTTCCGTTGTACTGAGGTAGATACCTGTCTCTACCCGACAAGGATTATCTCCACTGGTCACGGCTTCTCACTAGAACTCCGAGAATTCCCTCACGAAGCTAGTCACTAGTGAGCACATGTTGATTACTAGTATAGGTGTTGTGGAGATTATTATGTTTTTGATTGAGATCATGAACCGATTGATGTTAGACGTGAACGTTGAGGTAGGCGTTGGTTAGGAATACAGTATATATACCTAAATCACCAATAATATTAAATTAAACAGTTTGTAATACATAATAAAGTTAGTATTAATTTTCACCACAAACTGTCATGAATTTAAAAATCGTTGAAAACTAGTGAGCACTGATAGTTGTCATTGTTCTAGCTTAAAACGTTTGTTTATTCTACACATTCTGTATCCTTCGAACCAGAGATCTTTATATCTTGCATCATTGAATTTGAACTGATCCATACTATTACCGACATCAGTTGATATGCTATGTAGTGCTACCATCATCCATGATATTTGTTTATTCTTTATAAAATGGTTATCAGTTCCATCAGTTATAACGGTTCTTAATAGTTTTAAAAACAACTTCACTTTTTTCTTACATTTATTTAGAAAATAAGTCACTTACACTTTAATAAATTTTGTACGCGTAACAGTCAATATTCTAACATGATGTGTGTATCTCCTCAGTGTCATTCGGAGTCCAACTAGTACTGCGAGTTATATTTTGTTTCTATGCCTAAAACTAATAAGACATTTTTTAAAATATTGATTTCATAGTAAATAGCAAGAGTTTGTAGCGCAGTACCTATTTAGGGTCCTCCTGATCATTGTAACCAATGGTGTTAGAGATTAAGTGATATGGTTAAGAATTGTTCGCAGTGCCATGAGTACATTCACCCTTTATCTTCCTTTAGATCTTAAGTCCTTAAATTTCCTATGCATTTAAAGAAAGAACAACTTTACTAACCAATATTTTCCTCTCGAAATGTACCTTAAAACGCTCATCTTTTCTATTCCCATTAATCCTGTTAATACTACTACTACCCTAGGATTTGCCCTGACAATTTCACTTCACTATGCTAATGAGATATGACAACTTGAGCCGATTTATATATGTTTAAGTTTCTATGTGGCGTTTGAGTGTTTGATTGTATTACAAACAATGGATACACATCCATTTTATAGTTGTTAACTGTAGTGAACAAATAAAAATATTTCATAATAATGTTAATGATAAAAGTAAGATTACATGAAAAAATTCTTCAAAAGAAAAGAAATTTAAAAGAGAACTACATTATGTACATATATACGTCAATGTACTACAGCAATTAATATGATATGGTAATTTATCATTATTATTATCATTATTATTATTATTATTATTATTATTATTATTATTATTAGCTTTGTCCAATATTATATTTTTGGTACTATATAGAATTCCCAGCACGAAGTATTTCAACAGGTTTACGTTTCTTATCTCTTGATCGATCCTGACGACAAATATTGAGTGATCACCAGTTAGATGTTAACAGTTCAGGAATCGACATCTGAATAATATGCATTATTTTTTATGCATATTGCTAGAAACCATGATGTATTCCATTGTGTTGTTTTGTAACTTGTATAGCGAAATGTCGTAAACTCTTCATAAACGCACTTGAATAGGCCATGCGATTAATCGACATAATTATGTGTTAAAACAAACAAACAAAAACAGACAACTTGTTGAATTATCTAGATGTTAGGAACAGGTAGTATAGATATTCAAGCGGGCTTCTGGATACTGAATGAAGTTATAAAACAGTAACAAAGAAAAATAACTCAAAAGCATATATCTCATCATCGCTAACAACTATAATCATGGTTCTCCATATCATTCATTATTATGATTATAACCATCTTCATCATTTAAGTACAAAGTATTATGATTTGTCTGGGTGTGTGTACGTATGTGAGTGAGTCCGTATGTTTCTTATTGTTTTTCTCGTTGGTGTTGTTATTATCTTCAGTGGTAATCATGAGTACATGACTGATCATGTGCGTGTTTGAAACAAACACAATATAATCAATCAATCATTTATTATTATTATTTATTGATCCATTGTTTTCTTAGGGAAATGTGTTTTGTTTTCATTCAATGCGTCTATTTATTAGTTAGTGTTTGAATATGTTTTGTTTCGATTATTCGTCCATTTATTCACATCTTTTTCTACTCTTTAGTTTGTCTTATTTTCATTATTATGTACATACAAAAAAGTTTAAATTATAACAGAAAAAACGACTAATTATTGAGAAATAGTTTCTTAATTCAGTCCCTTTACATATTTGTGTTAGTGTGTATGTATGCATTGTAACTATATAGACTCTTTTGATTTCTTCTTTCTCTTCATGTTTTTTTTTCTAGTTAGTTGTTAATATGTTATTGAATATTCGATGTAACTTATATACTTTGAACAATATTGTAAATAATAGGTAAATATTAGCAATATATACAATGGGATAGTCTATAACATTAACCTAATATCGATTAAAGATATGACTTAGTGTTTAAAGCAATTGACTTTCATTTATTAGATTGTTACAGTTTTAAATTATGCTCTTCATAGTTTTGTTTGGCTGACCAGTACCAGTTTTATTAGCTGTTATAATCTACTGCGATCAATAGTCGAAACGTTGACTGATTATGGATGAGAATCCGTGATAAATACAGTTATTCTTCAAATCATTGCAGACCTTGAGTTCCAGTATTGCTTTATGCATAGTTTTTCATCCATTCAGTCGTTCTTATTATCATTGTTATTACATTTCTTTGCTAATAATCTTGTGTTGTTAATGTAGTATGGCAGCTTGTGGTAATACACGTATCTACCAGTTTCTATTTTATTCATTATTGACTGATAGAGGCTCAAAGTGATATTTCTCTAAGTTCAAAATACATTTGTTAACTTGTGCTTGTTAAATGAGTTATTGAATCATAGATTTAGGTCCCAATTCATCATTTGCCCTGATTTGAATGCCTAGCTACCGTCGTTAATAATTCCCACATGCGAAATATACGTCTCATAACTGAATGGGTCACATAAATTTCTGAAAAGTCATAACTTTACTGTCATTCCGTAAGAACTATTTCCTCTGTTGTCAAATGCTGTTTTTTTTACCATAAAATAAAAAAATAACCATCCTGTAACTACAGCTTATTGCGTATTTCGGAGCTGTTGTATTCTCTGGGCTGGATAGTTCTATCGTGAAGGTTTCGTTTTCTTTCTATACAACGTCATTAGTACTTTTTAATGTGAAATACACTTCTGATAATTACTTCATAATATATGTGAATCTAGGCTTATATCTGGTGAATGATAGGTGATATATATATGAATTCTCATTACAATTTAGTTGATAAATTCTCTTGAGTAAAAAATCTCTTTAGATTATAGAATTTATCCTCTTATTCCCGGTAGTATCCATATATTTTGCCACTGCCATTGCGACCGTTAATAATTATAATTGATACGAACGAGCCGAGTACTGCAGTGGTGGGGAATAATTATTTCACATAATACATGAATAAAGGGGAAACTATGGTTGCTAACTCCAGAAATTTGGATCTTACCAGGCTACAGAATATCAAAAAATTGAAATTTAACATTTCACTGAAAAGAATTAATATTTTAAAGAAAAAAACCTCGCTATTACTATCCAAATGTTAAAAAAAATGGTTCAGACTGGTAGATTTATTTTGTGATGATAATAATTTTTTTTCCTTTTTCTGTTATGCACTGTTAATAGTCATGGACACACTAGTGGCTTGCTTTGAGATGCGATTCCTGGAATTTAGCTAAAATCAGTGACTAGTGAAGCTTAACCTTCTTGGATGTAAATCAGTTACCCACCGCAGGCGATGGAAGATGGTCTCTCAATATTGTAGACTGATTAAAGTTAAGCGTTTACAGTATTTGAACTTGATACTGAGGTTTCTGGTTTGGAATCCCGGATGTTGGGTCGTGGGTGAATAATGCTGAAGAGTCCTATACTGGGATAAATGATCACTCAGTGCTTCTAGGTTTTCAACGGTTGTCTAACTAAGATTAGTTTGTGATCTAAAAGCTATTAAAATGCATTACTCCTAGTTAGTAGTGAGTTTTTGGTTTTTCTAAATTCATTTTTTATTCATTTATTCACCTATTTATTGATATGATTTTTGTAGGTAACAGTTGTGATACTGATAGTGTTAAAATAATGCCAAAGATTTCTGTTCCATCTGAAAATCTTAAACGATCCGACTCAATCAATAGTAGTAAATCTCATTGTCATCAATTTAGTGTAGCCGCTCTAACTGATGAAGTTATGCATTCCTCTGCTCAATCAGAAGAATCCAAGTCACAACCTACTATTATATCCAAATCTCCAAAACATCCAAGTGGTAAAAAGCGAACTTACAGAAAATCAGAACAACGTGATATCGTAAATACCGTATCCGATAAATATTCACATCGTCGTAATGAATATGATAAATCTTTTGCGTATTCCAAATTTGACAATTCTACACGTGTAAACCGGTGCACAGGTGTAGATAACAATGGTAGCAATAAATCTTGGAATTCAGCAATTAACGATTCGTTAAAAGGAGCATTATACTTTCCTACAACTGTTGGTACGAATCATAATTGTGAACGAATACATGAAACGGTTTCAAAATATTCTCCAATGACCAATCATAATTTTAATTCGACACCATTTTCTTTACGTAATCCAGCTGATTCTCTTCCTGCTCATTCATATCTACCACCAAGAGGATTACAAGAACCTACAAGTTGTGGTTCACAGATCAGACCTCTGTCATCATCATCTGCACACGTAGCACCACCTTCAGTCCCATCATCAATATGCTCGAACTCATTTTTTTCACATCAAAATTTATTAAAACAGTTTATGGGTATTGATTCAGAAACTGCTAATCAATTACTCAATGATCCACGTTTTATGGAATTGTATGCGCTTACTATGGCTACTCTAAGTAATAATGTTGATGGTGTTCCTGACTCCATATTACCACCACCAGTGTCACGAATTTCTTTGCCTAATCATGCCAATACCATAATATCAACATCGGTTAACAGTGGTAATCAAAATAATAATTCTTGTAGTCGATTTAAAAATGGAAATACTGTAGGACATTTACGAACAACTGATCCTTCACAATTCGGAGAAACATCGTAAGTTGTTGTTCCAGTTTAATTTGCAACATTTAACTTCTTATGGATTTTTCATCTAGTTTTCCTTAAACATAAATGTTTTTAATTTAGCTTTACAATTAGCTATATACCATCACTGATACAATGTAGCAACTAATTTTTATAGCATGTTAATCAATTGCCTTAATTTTTTTTAGGTTTACATAATACTACTTAATTTAGTAAACTATTGGTTGATTCACTTAATCTTCGACATTTCATTATTCTCATAGTTTATGAATGATCAAAACTTGTATGTTTAATGATCCATTAACTAATTAATTAACTGGTCCCATACAGTTTTTGCATTTGTCATTGGTCACACTTTACAATAAAGCATGTGATGAATGAAGGAGCAATGGTTGTATTTGTGACTTAATTAGTTGTGTACTTCTAATTATGGAAATTTGACTTTATATTTGTTCGTTCCGTCCAGATTTCTGTTATTTCCTAAAATTATAAGATAATAAGTATCATTGTTTGCATGTTTTTTTTATGAGTGGTTATTATTTACTTTTTAAAGTTTCAGATGGGTTTTGTGAATATTATAGTAATTCCAATGGTTAAGATCATGAGTCAGTTGAAGCTAGGTTTTCCATGGTGATCTAGCTTCAACTGACTCATGATCTTAACCATTGAAATTTTTAAAGTCTCGTTTATCTTCAACCATGGCAAAGAAACTCATAGGTCTTTCCATAGTTTTATATTTTCTGAATAATTACTGGATTATATTAGCTTGGTTGTTGAATTTCTGATTAATAAAATACCAATGAGCAGTCGGTTTAGTAGTTAAGACGTTCAAAATTCAGCCACTAAGTCTCTGGTTTAAACCGCACTCCACCTAATTTGTTTCGATAATCGGGTTAATATCATTAGTCTTAATACTTACTGTGTGGTTCATACCTAAGGACCTGTTGAATAAGTTAATTTATTCTATACTCAACACTTTGGTCATGTTTTGTGACATTTATTTATTTTACCATGGATCTTGGTACTTCAGTAGTTGAGCGATTGAATCCAGCAGCATTTATTTCAACACATAAATATTGATACAAGAGGGCACCAAATATATATGCGCCACACCATATTTGTGTGTGTGGGCCTTGATACTGCCCGGGTGCCCAGACCGAAGCAGGTGGTTTTCTTAGGGGGCCACTCCCCGAGCCTTTGATCTAAAGGTCTGATCCACAAGGCAATGGAGCATCGTGAGGAGGCGTAGTCCCATGGTAGCCGGTGACCAACGATTGGTTCATACGCCAGGATACTGGATCCTATGTGCACGATTGGTTTGGAATCCGGTTAAAGCGCCAGACATTCGCTTTTGTCGTAGAAGTAGGTTGAAAGAAATCTATGGATGAATCAAATTAAGATACAACATAATTTCATAAACCTTTTGATAAACTTCTCGTAAAAAGAACAACTTGGTTTTCTTCCATTTAAATACATACTATTTCTTTTTTTACTATTAAATTTCTAAAGAATGTTATTTTCATTTTATTATTCTTACCGAACAGTTATTTGTTTATTTCCCACAACCAAAAAAAAAACAACAACACATATACACACAGTTTCACGTAACAAATTGAATTATCTATCTAAATGTGATATAAAGTAATAAAAAAATTTTTTGGAAACTAATAGTTTTGTGTACATTTCCTCCCATTGTAAATTACATTTAAATAATAATAGTAATAATAATAATGATACTGTTTATATCCTATCAAAATATCATGTGTATTACATTTTGGTGTGTGATTTTTTGTTGTTGTTGATACACATAGTAATAATTAGAAGTAGTTCGTCAAATTTCTTTTTTTTTTCAAAAAAAAAAAACAAAAAAAAAAAAGTATCCAATTTAATGTACATTTAAACATGGATATAAATTGTGGTTGGACAGGTTGTTTTGCTCTCCAGTCGATTAGTATATACGGTTAGACAGATAGAGAGATCATTGTAATTGTTTTAAATGATAAGTGTTTTTCTATGCGTGCATGTCTGTATTTGCTTCGGTGTTTTTCATACATTTCACATGCACATACATATTTTGTATGTATGTGTGTGTGATATACACAATGCTAAAATGTTTAGAAACAGACATTAGAGACTGACTTGAAAAATGCTTAACAAAGTTAAAGGCAGTCAAGCTGAGATATGTCGTCAATTCATGAAGTCATTGACTGTTAGCTCTAGCGATTTTTTTTTATAGATGCAGACTATCTGGTTCGGGTGCACGTGATTATTGCAATCAGTGATTGAAGACTTCAGGTGAATTGACACAGCTTCCGTCTCAGTGATGCAGATGCACTCACTTTTTATATTCCTTTCGGTCTTGGATTCCAGCTTTCCTTCAGATATATATTTCCACTTTGTCTTTTCGAACCATGTTCCCAATGTTTGGTTTTTCACATTATAATTACTGCTACATCATATCAATTGCTTTGCCTTTCATTTGGCTATATTTATCCCATCGTGTTTGTATGATGTGACAAACTGAGCTAACATATGTGCTTTCCAGGCTCTATATTGATGATGACCGTCTGACTGACCAAATGGAAGTAATTAGAGTGGGGTCTAGTTTTTTTTATCGAAATGTTGAATGCTTTAATCGTTATGCTGGAGAACGAAAAGAAAAGAAACTAGAAATTCATTTCTTGTCAAATATAAGCGTTAAACTTTTCACTTTATTTATTTATGTCTTTCGTTCTCGTGCATAACTTTTTCATCTCCCAATTTATTTCCTTTTCTTTCTTATTATTGTCAAATTTATCGAGACATTGACATTTTATAGTCTTTTCATTTTGTTAAAGACCTACCATTTAGATGACTACCTAAATCATACACATACAAACACCCTGTTTTCACCTGACGTACGACTTCACTGGTTTTTTGTTTTGTTTTTATAGCTTCGTACTCCAGTCTCTTGAGAACAAACTTATCTCTTGATAGCATTTTTTATAACCATAAACGTATAGTTTAACTATTACCGTTATTCTTATTATCATTAGTAGTAGCTGTGGTAATGTCGTATAATGCAATTTACAAGTATAACTATAGTTTACACATCATTTTATATTATCATTGCTGTTGTCACTACAACTGCTAATATAACTCTGATAAACTGATTTTGTTTTATGTGTACATATCCATGTATCTCTGCTTAAGCGGACATTTCAATCTATTTTACCCTATTACTGTTGATATTACAACCCCTCACACTCTTTCTCTCTGTGTCACTACTTCTACCGTTTTCTACTGTTGATATTTCGCATATGTATTGGCGGAAGTAAAGAAGAAAATTACGTGATGAATAATTCTATTATTACCATTCATCCATATCATTGTTTTCCTTATTGTCGTTGATATTACTATTGTTATTATCTTTATTCTTATTCTTCTTCGTTATGACGTAATTAATTATTGACCAGGATTATATTACATTGTCTTAGCTTTTCCTTATATTGGGCGACTATAATGGAAAAAGGTTGTTGCACACAGTGAACAGTAGCGTTGCGCTGTGTCAATAAAACCTAATAGTTATTGAGAGAGAAGAGAAAACTGATAAAAGCCCGGTGATATCAGTTTTATAGGACAACATTAAAAAAAACTTCATTATCATCAATTAGTTAGTGATACTTATAAGTAGAGTTTATGAGTCTCTGTTGACTTGAATGTTCTAGCATGTGTGTTATAAGTAACTACCCACCCTTTGCTCAAATTCTTCTTATTGTCTAGCACAAGAGTGTATTTAAAGAACGCTGGGATCCACCACGTTGAGTCGTTGTGAGTTCATTTTAATACTGATAGTGAATGAATAGGTAAACAGTTTTACCATACTGAATTAATCTAACAAAAACAAAGGTTACAAGATTTAACAGTTGTGAACTATGAAATGATAATTCCGTGGTATATAAGTATTTTGATCATTGCGAGACATGATAACCCTGAGATCGATTATGTGTTGTGTTATAAATACACTATCGAAGATTTTCAAGCGAGGAAAAATAATCAACAATGGTTATTAATAGATATTACCTTACAGTTCTGGTAAATCTTTACAAAGCCACCTCAGCTAAACTAATGAATTTTTATTTTAAATTTTTTATCCACTGACCAAACGTAATGTAGTGAATATACTTATCGGTAGTAGTTATCCACAATAATTATTTTTTTCTACGCTTATTTGTTTTCTGTAAAATTTATTGTGTTCAAAATGATTGTGATTTAGACATACATTTACAGGTCTAGTCATATTTATTTGGTGTACCAATTAAAGCTCGACATGAATATAGAAACTTGTTTTAGATTTAGCATCAAACAGGACTAGGGCAATTTTCATACAGTTAATATGCGTTCCCCTGCAATCCATTATTATACCTTACATCTGGGAAGCATAGTCACCTGAATTCGAATTAAATTACAAAAAAAAAGTCATAGCTAAATAAGACTGACCATTTCAAGCAGAGATAGATAGTGGTTGGCGGTGGAATCCAGGACGTATATTTTGACCGATTCGGGACTCGTTGTCTGAATATATTTTCTTACTAGAGCCCCAAATAAGACGAAACACGCGTCCTGAATTTCACAACTAGCAACCATTCATCTCTTTTGCTAAAAATGCTCGTGGTTTAATGGCAATATCGAGGCATTTTGCACAGGTTGCACATATCTCACAAAAGCAAATGTTCATTTGCAGTCCTTCACATCACTGTGAAGATTCAGACAGCCAATATATATATATATATATATATATAATCTTACCGTTTTCTCGCTGGTGTTTTGTCTGTCTTGCTGCTCAATATGGCAACTTGAATCTGTGTAGTTGTCTGTCAGTTAATATATCTGTTAGTCTAAATAACCACACACCGAAAGTTCATGGATAGACGTTTTGTTACACTGAAAAAAACCATAAAACGATGATAAATGTACAATAAATTATCATTTATTTCCAAAATACCTGTAATGATTTCGAATAATTGTGTTTTTCTTTCATGTTTGTGCATATATTTTAAGGTTATCTCATTGTGGACAACAAGTCAATTTATCCGGCATTCAAAACAAATTATATCCCTATAGCAATATGATGATGCTTGGTACTAATCGTCCCCCACTAGCCCCTAGTACTGTTCCACAATCTTCACAGACCACATCTAGTTCGTCTATAAACCGTCTTATCCCACCAAGTAAGTTATTATTATTATTATTAATCATAATTTTGCTTTGCATTTACATAGTTACTTGTTAGGAGAATTCGATAATATTCTTTGCATACATAAAAACTAGATTCCTACTTTTTTTTTAAACGCATTTTTCTATCTTCACTTTTTAGGTATTTTTGTTTGTTTTGGTTCGATCGTGTTTTTTTAAGGTATACTTTCCCTTGTTGTTTGTCGACTTTACCAATCTGTTTAGACTTCATGTTATAGTACTGTTTTCGCTTGTTTTCTTTTGGTGTGTTTTATTTCACCTGAGCATAAAGTATTCTCATATCTAATGAGTAAATTCCTTCGTGATGTATTTTACGTTTTATTGAAAAATAGTAGATTTTGGATTTTCCAATAATCATTTTCCAGAGGTTTATCTGAGATACATCCTATTTATTGTGTGCAAGTTCTTGACATCATCAATTTTCCAAACTGTTTAGACACAGTCATTTTTATCCAATAAACTTTCGAAGCCTAGTGTAGAAATGTCTCATGGATTGTGAGGGATGGTTACAGAGTATTGGTTCCGTGATTAAAGCATTCAGCTTTCAACCAGTAATCTCTTCAGGCTTTAGCCTCTTCTCGCGTGTTTCAACTTAGACTGTCGAATAGCAAATCACTGACTTTTATACTTGAAATAGTCTAACACAGAGTTCAATGCATGAAACCTTCATTTAATAAATGAGTTGCATTTTTTTTTGTTAGAAACGATCGTAAAAAACAGTATGACATTTATAATACAGTGTGATATGCGCTATTTATGCATAATATGATATAGTGATAATACTTTTAAGGATAATTGTAATTAAACACCGTTATGTAATTTTAAAATATATTCACTTTTTTTAAACATTCAACCTTGTTATATTTGCTAATCGCATTATACTTGGCAACTAGATCTCAGACATTATAAAGCTTGAAGGAAACAGCCTAAAACCATTCCCCTAGTATATTGAAAATGTCATTTCTCAGTAGATTGTTTTTAGTTGATGAAGGCGATGCACGAATCTATTAGCATCGATCGTTCACATTATTCATCAATAAGACATATGCATTTAATATTATTTTATACATTCGTTCTGTTTTAGTTCAATTTATGACACTCACTGACTGACTTAGTTACTCTGTTTGTTCATTTATGTATTGGTTCTAAAATATTATCATAATTTAGTTTAACTGAAATTCCGTGACATTTGTTTGATGCTTATTATTTGTATACAATTGTAGTGGATTCTTTTTTTAAATATAAGTTCTTTTATGTGACACACTTAATCAAGGCATAATAATGCTGCTTATGTGTATAACAAATGTGAACAGTGATTTTTACATAGACCCTTTATATCAAATGATAAATGACTGTATTTCAGTTGTATATATGTGCATCAGTTATAATAATAATTTATCGTCCATATAAAGTAAATACCAGTGAAAGATAATGAAACAAAATGTGTTCATTTCTTATCTTATGTAGCTTATGCTATTGATCTCTGTGTTAAACATGATCAATTAATATGACATGCATTGTTCTGAAGTTATTATTTTACTATTTGTAAGTCTATTTTCAACTAAATCATTTAGTACACTCTGTAATATCTCTCAGAATTATCACTTGAAGAAGTTACCTGATGACTGAGCCATTAACTCTAAATTGAATAGGAGATTATTTTTTATAGGAGATATCAAAGATGTTTATTTCTTCTTAAAAAAAGTGTTCATAATGTTTGTAGTTGTAGCAATAACTTCAACCGATAATTCATTGTTGGCTTGATTAAATGACTGCAGATATTGTTCGATGAAGCAGATGACCTTATTTTAAACAATATCTCTGTAATAGGTGTGAGAATAGGAAAATATCAATGAATAAACATTTTATAACCTTTAAAGTATGAACTGATCTTAGCTAGACCACTATTAAAAAATCGGAAGAAATAGACGGCTGTTTCGTCCTAGTACTGGTCTCCTCAATAGTAAGCATCGACGAAATTGGGCAAAGGATGAGGGTTGCACAATGTAGTGAATTAATTGAAGCTAGATATTAACACAGTTATATACCAGCGTCAAATAGAAATGCGCCACACAAATCATTCGAGTTGTGTGAGGGCTGGAATACAGCACGGGTTCCTAAAACAAATTAAGTGATTTTTTTAGAAGACACCTCTCCGAGCTTTTGACCTAGAGGTCTAATCCATAAAGCAGTGGAACAACGTCAGGCGATGCAGTTTCATGGTAACCAGTGACCAATAATTGGTTCGTACGCCATTTTTTCCCTCAGGATCCTGGAGCCCATGTGCACCATTGGTTTGGAATCACGGTTTTCCAACTCTTCTATGTGGATCCTCTTTGTCCACCAACCCGGTTAAAGCGCCAGACATTCGCTTTTCATCCCCCCAATTTCGTGAACAACACCCCCGCCACCAGAAGGCAAAGAATAGGACTTCCTTGTATACACCTGACTACATAAGAGCATTTCGAGAGGGAGAGCGAACTCTCTTACCCCCGACCGTTCCAAGGCATTTGGGCGCTTGAATTAATGAGTTCAAACTTAAATGGATGAGCAAAACTGCTACCAGTCAGTCACCTACAGCGCAGGACCAGGCACATATGTGCAACGGTTCAGGTTGCCGTACCTCATTAGCACAACAAGATAAAAACCAAATTCATAGAGGCAGTTACATGAATGGTAGTAACATAAAAAAAAATACATCCAAGGATATGATACAGGGAGAATTAAGCAGTTCGTAGAAAGAAAGCTATAAAGACAAAGAGTATATACACTTACACTGTTATGATCGGTTTTAAGTCATTTCTACCCAGAGTCTCTAACCACTGGTAAAATAGTCCCAGCCATGTAGTCTACATCTACCGACATGGCTCAAACCAGAAGTTAGTGACTTCAGTGACTGAAGCTCGAATTTCCACTTTTTTATCCCGTAAGTTGAAATGTTCTATAGTAACGTGTTCGTAGAAGCTGTATATTGATGATTAAAATGAAATTCTCAATGAGAATCATGTTTCTTTTCTTCATTATTCACCCACTAAACATTGAAAAAACGTGTGGTTACTCTCACACAAACAAAGCAATATACATACATTAGACATTTCCTTATCTACATTTAATGAATTCACAAAAATCCAATCATTTAAAGTAGTAAAATTAACGATAGTGTAGTTTAAATGTAGAAAAATAAGATTTTGTATTGTTCAGTACTGTATTATCATAATATTATTAGATATGTAAAGTGTTAAACGTATAAACTTGAAATATATCAACCTATCATTACTAATTATAGTATTGTTAATTTGTTTTTGTTTTGTTTTTTACTTCATTTATTATGAATACTTTATACATTACTATCCATTTTAGTGTATGTCATTGTTGATACTATATAAAGGTTGAACAAGTACATTGTTATAATCTATCTCGATTGTGAATATTAAGTTTATTTTTTAAAACAATGATACCTTAACTGATATTAATTCATGATATACAAAATTTACAAACTTCTACAAAATCGCTTCAAGTAAATTACTACAGTTAACTCACTAGTGATTTAGTTCAAGATATTTTTAAAGTACAGTTCAGGCGTATCGGTATTGAAATAGTTGTCATCAAGAGGATTGGATGATCGTTGTACTATATCTCACATTTATCAAAGTGTGGGAATATGTACTATTGGACTGCAACCCAATAATTGTAATAGTTAATTGTTCGCTGTGATATCTGACAGGGTTATGATTATTCACTGCTGAGAAATTCCATATGTTTGAAAGAAAAAGAGCTGTTTTATAGTTCTTGATTTTTAAAAGTATCCTAATTGAACTTGAGATTGCTAATAGCAGTTATTTCATTGTTATATTGTGCTTAGGGTGATATCGTTACATTTTTTTTTACAACAATCTATCGCTGAACTGAACAAATAAAACTAAGTATACATGGTTGGATACAACTCACAATTCATACCCAGATTAAGTAAATTATCTCAGAAAGCTCTGTGATCATTTTGTCATTGTAACCACTAAGTCTATTCGCTTTCGGATGACTTATTTTGTCTTTAAAAAAAATAACTCCTGACAAAATTTTCCCACTATGTTCATTTCATTACTCTGATTTTTTTTCAACTTCTTCACTAATCTTTGGTGAAAAAAATATTATGGACATCCTTCTTTGTTTTCTCCTTGCTTACCTTCTCATTTATCCTTCATGACTTTCTACTTTTCTCATCTTGTTCTCCTCTTACTTCTACATCTTGTGCTTTTTTTTCTTATTCTCACGAATAATATATAGAGAAGGATGTATAAGACTAAGCTTAACAAATGCTTGTTTGTCGTTCTTCTATGAAGTAAAATCGTCTTATTGTAACTTTTTTTTGTATTCTCTGCTGATGTCTTCTCCTTCCTCTTTCATATCTCTTTCTCTCTCTGCTTCACATTCTCTTCTCGTTATCATGTTGCAACAGTTTCCTATATGTTTTGTTTTTGTTTTGTACCCTGAAACGAATGAAATTAGTATGTATATATGTGTACTTGTTTGTTTTCACAATTTTAATAACCCACTTGTATTGAATTCCAGATTTAATGTGTTGTTGCTTATTATAAATTATAATTGACTGTAAGATTTATCACTATGTGCGTCATCTCTTTAGAGTTCTGCCTCTGGGTATGTGTATATGTGGGAATTTCTAAATAATAAATATTTGCTGTTTGTTGTTAAGCTTTCCGTGCATGAAAATTCCAGTCCAACAACAGAAATTTATTGTCTTACGTAAGTAAATACACATACATAAAAGTGTTTCTCTGGAGAGAAGACTAACAATGATTGCCAGTATACTAGTAGTACTGCGGTGTATGCTACTTATGTAAGTAGTATATATCATCAAGCAGAAGTGTAATGCTTATCAAAAGAAGATCCGATTGAAGAGAACAGAAAGGAATTGTAACAAAAACAAAACTGAAAGAATCATGAAGGATGTAAAAGACAACTAAAAGATGTGCAAACGATGTATGACTTTCACATTTTCGGTAAAGCACCGTGTGATTGTGCGCTAAACAAGAAATTGGTCTTCCCCTTCTGAGTTCTCGTTTACCACAGTACTACATAATGTTGAAAACAATAAATTTGTAAGGCTTGCCATAATAATATATAGCCGATAATAATATTTATTACTATTTTTTAGGCATAATCTATAAACTATTCCAACATGTTTTCAAGCATATACACTGATTATATGAATATCCATCGACAAAGCTGAGCTGTACCGTTGCGCCAATGATGAATTCGCTAACTGCTTCAAGATCACAACTCATTTCTTGAAACAGAGTTAGATATTTTTGTTGCACATTAGAATTAGGAGTAACTGTCAAGATTTTCATCACTAAGTGGCATCAGCTGTAATTCAAGGATTCTAAATCGCATGTCTCAAGTACTTGTCTTGGCGTAATAAGTAATTTATCAATCTCTACTGTTTCTCTCTCTTTCTTGATTGGCTTAACTAATTAAGATCTTAAAGTTATTTGAAAGCATGATCTATCTTTATACCCATTTGTCAATATTTGAATGGACAGTTTCACAGAAATCGGCTGCCAAGTATTCATGAAGAGAAATTAGTTATGAAATTACTTTGTAATGATGTCAATGATTAATTCGTTGACGAAGTTTAGATCAGATTACACAGCGAAAAGTGTTAGATCTACTTAACCTTCAGTTGTATATTTTATATTTGGTTTAAATAAACAGTTATCCGTTTGGTAACTTGTTGGGACAAGTTTAATTTGAAAAGAGTTTCCTTAATCTGCTAACATCGGTGGGAAGACTGTTGAAAACCTGTGACCAAAATGTTTAACAGTTGTCTTGTTTCAAGTTCGCGACTTTTTGAATGTGGATATTTATGAACTGACGAGACAATAAACTCACGGCCTTCAGGATTTGCAGTGAACCCATCACTTTTAAACGAGAGAGATATTTTCAATATTCGAGAGATTTTTCGATACTTGGGATTTTTATACATAACTTATATACCCTGCTTTGAACCGCAGTATTTTTCATACAAGTCGGCATGTTTACTTGTCTGTCCACACCGAAGTGGATTCACATTTGAATGAACCATCGACACACCATTTGAGAACTAAGTTTATTAACCACTTAACAACATGTTCACTTACGTAAACGGGGTAAATATTTATCAGTTTGTCCTAAAAACATATGTCAGCCAATATTATATAACTCATCTCACCATTAGTATAAAGTTATTTGCATACCGTACATACTTTATTATTTCATCCGGATATTTACTGTCTTTCATACAAACTCTATGGAATTTGTTTGTCGTCATTGAGAAAAAAGTATCTTTTTAGTTTATACTGTTTTGTTTAAAATATAATGAGAATAGACTTTATCCCGTTTTTTTTTCCACCATATATTCGCGTGCAGATTTCAATGTGTAGTTGGTTTCGTTTCCACTTTTCGTGGTCTTCTTCTTTTTTTTCTCCTTTGAAATTTGGTTTTATTTAACTTTCAAAATGTTTTGTTTTGTGGATTTTATTTATTATCCCATTCTTCCTCTTATTCAAAATTAACATATTCTATTTGTTCGTTTAATATAGAATGTGTATATGTGTAACTGAACCGTTGATTTATTTGTTGTTTGGATTAGAGAGAAAAAAAATTGTTTTTCTCTCACGAAAATATTATTTAATGAATTATTATCTGTAAGATGTTGAAATTTTGTTTGTAATACTTGTTAACATCATTTGCATTTCTTCTTTTTTAAGTAGTCTATTTGTATAGACTTTTCACTTATTTTCCTATATATATGTGTGTATGTGCATGGCTATTAGAAGTGAGTGTGTGAATGGAACGTGGGAAGAGAGTGTAAGAATGTGTTTTTTTGAATATTCAATGTTGAAGTATCAAATATTTTCGGTGATTGATAAAAGGACTTAGTCTATTTACTCCGAAACAATAAGTGACTAGTTTTAATATAACTAAGAAAGGTTATGAAGAACTGACAGTTATAAAGTGGTCTTTTCATCACGTCTATAATACCATCCAAACTATTGAATTGAAGATCAATGATCCGTATTTTTAACTTGTGACTACAATCTATTGTGTATTGAAAATAGCTTCATTCTACTTTCAAGATAGTTGAACTTCGCGCCAATCACTATTGTATTATATTAGCTCTTATAGGGTTACTGCCGGTCCCAAGCCCGGGTAAAGGAGGAGGGTTGGGCATAGGGTTAGCGTCTCCATCCCGTAGAAAACTAACTCGCTAAAAAAACGCTTACCAGAAAAAATAATCCAAACCATTTTAACTCTGCCCTGGGAGTTAGAAGGTCTTCATTTAGAAGAATTATGACGCTTCATGGTGAAAGCCGAGCTCCTTCGGAATCCACGAGGCCGATGCCCCTTCTAACAACCAGAGCAAAAATTTTTATAGGTACATGGAACGTTCGAACAATGTGGGAAACCGGGAAGACCAGTCAAATAGCAACAGAATTGAGGAGATACAACTTAGCAGTACTGGGAATCAGCGAAACCCACTGAACCCAAGCTGGACAGAAAAGGCTAGCTACAGGAGAGATGCTGCTATACTCCGGTCACGAAGAGGACAATGCTCCACACACTCAGGGAGTCGCTCTAATGCTGTCCAAAGTAGCACGAAATGCACTTGTAGGATGGGAATCCCACGGATCCAGAATCATCAAAGCATCATTCAAAACAAAGAAGGAGTGGATCTTAATGAATATTATCCAATGTTATGCACCCACCAATGATAGCAACGACGACATTAAAGATCAATTCTACGAGCGGCTGCAGTCAATCATAGAGAAGTGCCCAAGAAAGGACCTAACTATTCTAATGGGAGATCTAAATGCCAAAGTCGGAATAGACAACATCGGATATGAAGATATTATGGGACGACATGGACTGGGAGAGAGGAACGAAAATGGAGAAAGATTTGCAAATTTGTGTGCATTCAACAAATTAGTCATAGGAGGCACAATATTTCCACACAAGCGTATACACAAGGCTACATGGATCTCACCGGACCACACTACAGAGAACCAAATAGATCATATTTGCACCAACAAAAAATTCCGAAGGACAATGGAAGATGTGAGAACCAGGAGAGGTGCTGACGTAGATTCAGATCACCACCTAGTTGTAGCCAATTTAAAACTGAAGCTAAAAAAGAACTGGACAAGTGGACAAACAGCACTACAAAGGTTCAATACAGCCTTCCTTCGAGATACTGACAAACTCAATGAATTCAAGATAGCTCTCAACAACAGGTTCCAAGCCTTACAAGATCTACTGAAGGAAGAAGAAACTAGTATGGAGGACAACTGGAAAGGCATCAAGGAAGCACTAACTCCAACGTGTCAAGAGGTTCTGGGCCTAAAGAAATACCATCATAAGGAATGGATCTCTACAGAAACATTGGACAAGATCAAAGAAAGGAAGAACAAGAAGATAGCAATTAACAACAGCCGAACACGAGCAGAGAAAGTCCAAGCACAAGCTGAATACATAGAAGCAAACAAGCAAGTGAAGAGAAGCGTTAGAGCCGACAAGAAGAAATACGTGGAAGAATTAGCAATGACGGCAGAAAAAGCTGCTAGAGATGTAAATATGAAACAGCTTCGCGATACAACGAAGAAACTAGCAGGGAAATACAGTAAACCAGAGAGGCCGGTCAAAGACAAAGAAGGTAGACCAATCACTGAAATTCAACAACAGCGTAACAGATGGGTAGAATACTTCGAGGAACTCCTGAATAGGCCGGCTCCAATGAATCCACCGGATATCGAAGCAGCACACATAGATCTTCCTATAGATGTCAACCCACCAACGACGGAAGAAGTCAGAATGGCCGTCAGACAAATCAAGAACGGGAAAGCAGCGGGACCCGACAACATACCAGCTGAAGCACTGAAATCAGACATCGAAGCGACCACAAGCATGCTTTACCTTCTATTCAAAAAGATTTGGGAGGAGGAACAAGTGCCGATGGACTGGAAAGAAGGACACCTCGTCAAGATTCCAAAGAAAGGAGATCTGAGCAAATGTGAAAACTACAGAGGCATTACACTACTGTCAATACCAGGGAAAGTCTTCAATAGAGTGTTGCTGAACCGGATGAAGGATGCAGTAGACGCCCAACTTCGAGATCAACAAGCTGGATTCCGTAAGGATCGGTCGTGCACAGACCAAATTGCAACACTACGGATCATCGTCGAACAATCAGTTGAGTGGAACTCATCACTATACATCAACTTCATTGATTATGAAAAGGCATTCGACAGTGTAGATAGGAGGACATTATGGAAACTTCTTCGACACTACGGAGTTCCTGAAAATATTGTCGATATTATCCGGAAGTCATACAACGGACTACAGTGCAAGGTCGTGCATGGAGGACAGCTGACAGATGCATTCCAAGTAAAGACCGTAGTCAGACAAGGCTGTTTACTCTCTCCTTCTTTCTTCTAGTGGTCGACTGGATTATAAAAACCTCGACATCTGAGGGAACGCACGGAATACAATGGACAGCTCAGAATCAATTAGACGATTTGGACTTCGCAGATGACCTAGCCCTCCTATCACGTACACACGAACAGATGCAGATAAAGACAACCAGTGTAGCAGCAGTCTCTGCATCAGTAGGCCTCAGCATACACAAAGGTATAAACCAAGGTCCTCAAATTCAAAGCGGAGAACAGCAATCCAATCACTCTTGATGGCGAAACTCTGGAAGATGTAGAGTCCTTCACATACCTGTGAAGCATCATCGATGAACAAGGAGGTTCAGAGGCAGACGTAAAGGCGAGGATCGGCAAAGCAAGGGTCACATTCCTACAATTGAAGAACATATGGAACTCAAAACAACTTTCAACCAATATCAAAGTGAGAATCTTCAATACGAACGTCAAGGCAGTTCTACTGTATGGAGCTGAAACTTGGAGAACTACAACAACCACAATCAAGAAAGTACAAGTATTTATAAATAGCTGTCTACGCAAGATACTCAACATCCATTGGCCAGATACCATCAGCAATAGCCTTCTGTGGGAGAGAACAAACCAACTTCCAGCTGAAGAAGAAATTAGGAAAAGACGATGGAAATGGATAGGACATACATTACGCAAATCGTCAAACTGCATCACAAGGCAAGTCCTAACTTGGAATCCTGAAGGGAAGCGAAAAAGAGGAAGGCCAAAGAACACATTGCGTCGGATAATAGAAGCAGATATGAAAAGGATGAATTACAACTGGAAGGAGCTAGAAAGGATTGCCCAGGACAGGGTTGGATGGAGAATGCTGGTGAGCGGCCTATGCTTATTCACGAGGAGTAACAGGCGTAAGTAAGTAAGTAAGTAAGTAAGTAAGTAAGTAAGTAAGTAAGTAAGTAAGTAAGTAAGTAAGTAAGTAAGTAAGAATTATAAGAACTCGAATCAAACGTTATATATTTAGAAGTGATTGTCGTGAAACCCTGGACCGGAATGTTTCGTGCTAGTTGGCACTTGTTAACAAGGTCTACCTGTGATATTTAGATAGCTGACGTTTTCTGTAAGGTTCTAACTGTCAACATCACAGGTTCGTTTTATCGACAAGTGCCAGCTAGGATGAATTCTAATTCTACGGTTTGTTCTGTTGACTACTTCCAACTACCTAACACCAAAACAAAGTCCACGTAATATTGAGTTATTTTGACTAATGGTCACACCTCAGCCTGATCCGCAGAATTCGATCTATGTTAACGATTAGGCAACATGATATTAGTCACTAGTCATTGATTAAACACTTGTAATTTTAACTCAAATACTAGTCGTACGATTGAGTTTATAATTTACACTTGCATTTATTGATTTACATGATTCCTTATTGTAGTTATTTATTTATCAATATGGCGTTGTGGAGATTTCTGAATTTTAGTGAAATCATGAACCGATCCAAGCTATGCAACCATGGAAGCAACCGTGGAAGCATTGGATAACCGTTTCGCTCTTGTGTGAGACTCCTCAGCGGTGCGCATCCACGACTCCGCAACTGGGAATCGAACTCAGGACCTCTGGTCTGGCGCGCGTACGCCTACTTTCTATATCATTGAGCAGGTATCCAATAGTGTATAAGTCTCACTTCCAACGGATTTAACACATTTTCGGTATATGTATATAACCTGTATTTTTTCTCTTTTTTTACTGTAGATGCAGAATCATTGTCAATTAGTCAACTACAAACTGATCGATCTCAGGCTGTATTAGCTGCAGCTTACGCTGATCGTGAATTCGTAACATCAAATTCAACACTGGGTAAACTGAAATTATCTTCTCAAGGTATAATGATCAATAGTGGTAGTGATCGCAATAATAATTCAACTGTACCAAGTTCATTAGTCAGTTCATTACAATCTACAACAAATATCAATTGTCTGTCTGACAGTTATAATAGAAATGCCCAACATTTCAATATGCCACCTAATCCAATCATACAACGTCATCATCATTTAAGTTCTATGCCTCAGTCATCTATCGGTACATTAGAATCATCATCTACTCTGCATAATTCCAAGTCAAATTCCATAAGTTCCAATCTTTCTTGTTCCTTATCATCAGATTCAATGATGAATAAAAATTTCGGTTCTTTCCCTTTCAAACTCGTAAGTGTGAATCTGTTGTTATTATTATTATTTACAAATCTATTTGTAAGTTGTTTGTATGCACCACCGTGAATTTATATTCACACTGAGAGTTGAAACTAGTATTTTTCGCTTGCAACACCCAACTTGTTATCCACTGAGGTGTAAATATGTTCCAAGATTTTATGAAAAGAAGAAGTTGTTTATTCATTACAAACCCTTTTTTATCCATTCACTGCAACATAACTATTGGTAGATATACTTTGCGCTGAGAATCCTATATTGTACCAAAAATTTAATATTGAATGAAGCTAATAATAATATGCTTGGTACATTTGTTAGCTGTTCGTGTTTGGTTTGAAATAAAAGACAAGTAAATTGGTGAGATTTTATTGAATAAAATTATATAGTTTATATCATTAACTGAATTTGGCTTAACAACCACTGGACTCTGTAAAACGCACTGGATAACGGTGTTTTGGGGACTCTCCTTATCAGCGTGCACTAATCCAATCCAAGCACTTAATCAAAGATCTTTAAGTCTTGAAACATGCATTCGCGTTACCTTTGAACTAATAACTTAGAACTTAATTGATCAAATGTCTGGATCCAGCTCATTCTCATTATAGCGCCATTTTTAAAAGTCAGTCAGTGATGATGACCATCTTATTGTCAACATTATCAAACCCTACTAATCATGACCAATCTAATAGATTTTCTACTTTTTGAGAATATATATATGTATATATAACTATGCTTATGTTTAAAAGATTATTGCGAAAACCAATTAGAAGATAAAAATCCATTTGAATACGAATACCCTTAATTGCAAGTTTTCTTGGCCCTTTATTACTTTCAATCATTTTTTTTCTAGTTTAATGGCGATCTACACAATCCTGTCTCGTCGTCTTCGTCCTCATCGTTGTCTACACACAATGATCGTAATATCATGATGGGATTGCATAAACCAGAATATATGCCATCAGAATCGGTGCTTCGCCCTAATTTTCCACCTCCTCTTCAATTAATACCACCACCACTCCCTCCAAATATACCTCCGGAATTTTTAAAATCATTTCTTGTACCTGATTCTTCATCATCATTATTTCCGGGTCCCAAAGTTAACGTTACTCTAAACTCATCATTTTTGCCTTCCAATCCAAACTTACAATCCACACAACCGTTGTATTCCCCTATGAGAGTTAATCACCCTAATCGATCGGATAAAACTAATTATAATGGTATTCTACACCGTCCAGTTCATGGAGATAAGGTAAAAAGTGTTTTAGTTAGTTTTTAAGGCTTTTATTTCTGAGAATATTGCTTACTTATTTAACTTAATTTACCACTGAGTAATAACTGTCATCATATCTATCTAATTCCTATCACTCGTTACATTTTGTTGATTAATTTACAATGTAGCCAATAGTTTATATGACAACTACTTTACTGTATTTTAATGTTATTTGGTCGAGAACATACCTTATGGACCTTCGTTCCATACTGGTTGATATATTTACAGTTTTGGAGGAACTAATGCTTCTCATGAGCTCTGAATCCACATATTCACCCATTTATACACATACATATTTTGGAATATATGTAATCTTATGGTTTACATTCATTACCTTAGATAGACAACCTTTTAAACCAAGAATGGCTGGACAGCTGTTTCGTCCTGATATTGGTTTTCTCAGTTGTACATAACCAAAACCCCAATAGTGATCAAACTCATACAGAGCTCTCCGTGAGACCTACAAATCCTGGGTTCGATCTCTGGTGATAGCCATAGATGAACACTTTATTTACCATACTAAGACTTAACAAATATATAGGGTCTGCTGGTTTTCACTGTTTGTTTAACTAAGGTCAGTTTGTGATGTAGGCTATCAAATTCAACTCTTTCCGTAAATCCCTTGTTCACTCGGGTGTGTAGTGTAATGTAAAATTGTTTAATCGTAGCTTAGTAATTTCTTAATAGTAGAGAATCATAAAAATGCACCACACAAAAAAAACTGTGTCATGAAAAAATACAATATAGAATATCATATGATCATAGGAATACGAATTGGATTAATAAAGGATACAATGCACATAAAAAATACTGTTAGAATAGATTTTGTCAAAAGTTTATCTTACTGCTTAAGTATGAAACAAGCAGTCACTAAATACAACATACTGAACACCAACCAAATCACATTTGTTGCCGAAACTCTGAAAGATGTGCAAACTCCTCCTTACGTAGACAAGGGGGAACTGATGCAAATATAAGGGCATGGATGGATAAAGCATAGGCAGTATTCCTATCAGTGAAAAACATACGCAACTCAAAACAACTGACAACCAACACCAAGGTCAAAATTTTCAGTACGAACGTCAAGATAGTTCTTTTGTACGGAGTTGAAGTATGGAGAACTACTACAAGCATCACTAAAAAGGTACAAATGTTAAAAAACAGTTGTTTACACAAGCTAATCCAAACCCGCTGTGAAGACACCAGCAGCAACCTACCGTGGGAAAGAATAAATTAGCTTCCATCTGAAGAATAAATTAGGAAAAGATCCCTTAGGTGGATAGGGCACATTGTTGAAATCATGAAACTGCATCATGAGGCACTTGAGAGCAATGAGGAAGGACAGTTCGGGAAAATTTAGACTAGAGATTCGTGGTCGGCGGCCTATATACCACTAAGGTAACAGGCGTAAACATGTATGAAACACATAAAATTAAAATTCATCAGAATTATCACTCACAACATTCTGACTCCATGTTTAAAATAGTTTTTATGGTACGAACCAGTCTATCTCAATACCATAATTTATGATTCACATTGAGAAATGAGTGCAATCCAACTACTAGTTGATTCATTCATATGACAAATGAACTGTTTGTTGAAGCTTTCTACTCAGTCCTAACATCAACAACTAGTTCCAAGTAACGGTTTATGTTATTCACAAGTAAGTCATATCAGTAGTTAATTAAATTTAAGTCTAATGAAATTCAGGTTTAAGTAGTAGGGAGAGTGAATAGCAGGTGGCATATTGGTCATTATGTTTATATCAATGTTTGTTAATAGTCTGTAAATAATAAAAAGAAAAGGAATTGAGGATGATTTTCAAAGGATCTTATCCTGTTGTGTTTGTCAGCTTCCTGAAAAGCTATTATCTATTTTTTTTTAAAAGTATTCTACCTTTCTGCTAAAGTTTCCAGTTAAGAACACTGTGTTTATCAAGTGAACTTAGTATTAATTTCATACAGATTTTGCTTACGATTTAACCAATTTTAGAATGGATTCGAGTATTATTAATACATTAGCTTTTGTAGATAGGTAATAGCGAGAAATTGATTTAATTTTATATTATTCATTAATCCTAACTATTTTTTTAACCTTGTGTATTTATGAATAATAGATAAACGACTGGTATTCATGATCTAGTTCGTTAGTGTATCTTGCAGCAAACATGCTAAAGTCCGATCCCGCGAACCGCCGCCCGCGTAAAAAATCACATGAAACCTTTTTTTCTTTTTTATAGCTTTTACAAATATTGTAGGCTAAATCCCTAGGTTTGTACGTATCGTCTTAGTTTGCGATCAGTAACTACTCATTCAACTAAATGGGATTGGTTCGAATTTAGTTGATGAGGTTGTAAAGCTTCATTGATCGAGAGTTGGTCGGAACACGTATTACGTTAGTCCAGTCAACGCCTACCTTGATGCACTATGTTCATTATAGTAAGGGTTGGTTTGAAGAAAACTGGAGTCAGTCAATCTAAAACGTGACACCAATCCATGAAGTCATTGACTATTGGATTGAGTTGTATTAATAGGGTCAAACTATTTAGTTAGAATTCGCACTATAAACTTGATCAGTGTTCGGAGACGTTGAGCGACATAATTCAATATTGTATGCGATTATTCAGACGTATTCACTCTATTTGCACTGAAGTCTTATGTTTTAAAATCATCTTATACGTTTTTACACCTCAATATTTATTCTTTTTGAATGATATTGTTTATGCATAATGTTGTATGGTACCACTAATCCTGTCACTACTTCTACTCTGGTATTTGTATTGTTAATTACGTCTCCCGGTACTACGGATATGGTTTGGCAACTTGAAGTGATTCAAATATATCCCAAACTCTGTATTGTGTATGACTAACTGACTAATTAACATTTTACTATTTATTGCAAGAAATTATGTTGGAATTGATTGGTATACTTATTATCAAATGCAATCGATTCGCAATACTGTGCGGTAATCACACAGTGTAATTTAGAATATCTGTCTCTTATTTCTTTGATGATAATGTACATATTTTAACTTATTTTTCATACCATATGTTTTCTTATACTTATTTTTACTTAATCAAGCTTTATGGACGTTGGGCTGACGCACATATTCGTATCGCTCTGTTTATCCAACATTGTAAATCATCTACTCAAGGATTACAATCATCTCCGGTTATATCCTCAATATTTTCAACATCTAGATTACCAATTCGTCCTATGGTTAAACGTTTGAGCCTAGGTGTACATTCCTCTATGCCTTCTTCCATGACTAGTGGACCTGTAAATTATAATTCAAGTAAAATAAATATTGAATCAGTGAATAACAATCGATCAACTCAGCCGCCGCCACTAAGACCTCCTTCTCTTCTTCCTTCACAACTTCATAATCCTATTAATTCAGTGAACAGTAATAATAATAATAATAATAATAATAATAATAATAATAATAATAATAATAGCGGTCCTTCAATTCCTAGTAGTATAACCTCTGATATATCATTTTGGGGACATTTATTTAATGAATTTATGAATAATCTATCAAAGGAATTTCTAAATAGTATATCAGACTGTAAAGATACTCAACTAGCAACATTACAAAACTTTTATTCTCAAATGTCACAAATGAATAATTCTGTATTAAATGGAGGTTCTTTCCCGAAATCAACAGATTTTTCTTTTCTCAATTCAACAGTATCATCGTCATCTATGGCTAACAATAGTAATAATAACAATTGTTCACCAGTTCCATCAGCATCAAATATTGCCGGCTTCAACTTTCCATTAATTACTCAATCTTTCAATTCCCTTTCTTCTTCCTCCTGTTCTTCTTCTTCTTCTGCTACTACTACTACTACTACTACTACTACTACGAGTGTTCGACCAACTGTTCTTCCTTCATCTCCTGCTCTTATGAATTTTTCATCGTCAACAAATGTTTTTAATAATAATGATTTAAAACGAAGACGAACTGATTCTTCTTCAAGTAGCATGGATATTAATAATTTGCCATTTCCAATGCGTTTTCCTAATTCTTTTCCTCGACCACCGACTATTCATAATTATGTGCCTCATCAGCATTCTTCCCTTCATTCTGGATCATCAATACCACCACCTCCAGCACATTCCGATATGATAAATGTAGCCGCCGCTGCTAGTTTATTAAATGGATTTCGATTGCCTGAAACCTTTTTAAATCATTTCCCACATCCTATACAGTTATCATCGGTGTCAAGTGGTTCTTCTTTGAATGATAGAAAAAACACCAGGTCATCCAATACTACTACCGGTACTATTACGACTTCCAGTAATTCATCACATTTAATTCCGATCAATCCTTGGTGATTTTAATCACATTGTTTGTCTATTTTTCTCCCGATCAATAGTTTATAACTTGTTTCAAAATGGTGATTTTATTGTTATTAGCTAATTCAATCCTAGTGAAGAGAAGATAGGTATGTGATTACGATTATGTTGATAGTGTATGTGTATGAGTGTGGGAGAGGTAGGTGCAAACAAAAAAGGATCAGTTTTCATTTCAATTCTTCCTTTCATTTAATTGTGTTCTTTTACTTTTCCTTTGTTTATTTATTCAAACATGCAGAGATTTACTTTCGCTATTATATATATATATATATATATATATATATATATATATATATATATATATATATATATATATATATATATCAGCAGTACAATGTTCAGTTACATTTTCTGCGTACTTCTTTATAATTATTATTCATTATTCTTTGTGTGGTTTGCTTCCTACACTATATTCATATCCTTATCAGAGAATACACCTATTGTCATCATCATCAGCATCATGGATAGCCAATCACGATAAAGGTGCATGTAGCATTGTTGTTGGCTAATCTCAGCTATTTTTCTTTTAATTTCAAAAACAGAAACATCACCTCCCCTAACATGTACACAAACTATGTAGAATGGAGTTAAATATTTTTTCTCCGGTAGATTTCATTTCAGAATCATGTATATTAATCATTATTAAAATTTGACAAAATGAAGTTTCAGTACACCATAATACATATAAATAAATACAAAAGTCATAATAATGTCTTCTTGTCTATTCTTTTCACTTGCGTTCTTTTTTTCGCCTTTTTTGTCTATTGACGATTATGTTATGTTGTATATTAACGTGAAACATAATGAATGAGCTATAGGGAATGTGTGAGTGTATGAGAGAGAATTTTTTATCAACGAAATCACTATATCTCTCTTATTTTTTGTATAACTCCCATTCTTCTTGTCCTTACTTTCATATTTCTGACCTTCAAATGACACTACTACTATTAGTACTTAGTTACATTAGTTAAATAGATAAATAGACAGATAATCAGTCGACTATTACTACTACCATCACCATTATTATATTGTATTATATTATAATACCTTTTATATTATACTCATCTTTTATTTTACACATTGCTTTGTAGACAGTTAAATTTGTCACAATGTCCCCATTCACTTCTCTTCATCTATGTTTTTTTTCTTCTATAAGTCTTTATACCCTTAGTGCTTCTGTTATAGCTTATTCTTTTACCCGAAGAAGAATGTATCCTTTATGCGTCATAATGATAATTGAATTGAATTATTTTTATTATTTCATTTTTTGTGTTATATTAGCTGAATCATATAGTTAATTGTGGTTAATATAAATTAACAGTCAATTTTTCATTAGTTTAACAACAATAATAAATACTTTCCTACTAACTATTGTCATTTATTAATTCAATTGCCTCTTTAAAAATATTGTTAATATACTTTGAGATTAGTATTGTCAATTTCATTGTGTTATATTCTCATCCCCAGTTATGATTAATTACATAAATGGATAACAATGCAAAACAAGCAAGGACTATTGAATACGTACAAATATACTGAAAATATTGTAAATTTAATGGCTGTTCAATTGTTCATTATTATTATTATTATTATTATTATTAGCATTATTTTCATTTTGTTTTAATTTTTCATAATGATCAGTTTGACAACGATGATTACTAGCTCTAACATAGAGTTTACGTTATTTTACACAATGGAAACAATGTTTTGGTTATGGTAGTAGTAGTAGTAGTAGTAGTAGTAATAGTGGTAAATTGGTTAATCTGATCCTTTTTTTCAGTTTGTCTCTATGTTCATTATTATTATTTCACTGGTTCCATCTTCTTTCTTTCCATTTTCCATCCAAACTGCATCTTTACCCTGTGTATCTTGTGCTTCACAGTGAAGCAAAAAAGAAAAACAACAACAACTCAAAAACGTTGTAAGTAAACCACCAAATCCAAAGTTTTCTGTTTTTTTTCGCTGATTATTATCGCTGTTGTGGTTATTGTTTATTATTGCGTTCAGTTCTTTATTTTTCCAAAATCAAAATCCTGTTTTTTTTCGTATGTCATTTTGTTTTCTATACATGTGCATTCATGGGATACTGGTAACGGGAATGATAGTACGTAGTGTTCTATGCGTGTGTGTGTGTGCCTCTACATAAGTGTAGCAATATGCATAGACTTGAACACAACACTATATACATGGATTATTATTGTTATTATTATCAAATGAAAGTTATTTAAGAATCGTTACTTTTCTCGTGAACATAACGATGCGAGTAAATTACTGTAGTTAGTAGCCGTTAATTTTCGATTATAGAAATGTAAAATAATTAATCACAACAATTTCTAATATTTGATATGTGATTATTAAGTAACTTGGTAATTGTTTATACCTTTATACACCAACTATACGCTTATAATGTTATAATATTAACTATTTCTATGTATAGATGAAATGATATATATGTTTATCTACACAAGTAATAATATTAGACGAATCCAGTATAGTTTGAATGGAGGAGACCAGCATTATACTATGAATGCTTCAACGAACAGATTTACTAGAATAATTAATTACTGATCATGACTTAATGAGAAAAAACATATTTACTTTGATCAATTGATTGATGAAGTAGGATTTTGATTTCAAATGTTAAATTGTCGAAATAATATTACCTATGAATAGTCTTCTTTTTGTGTGTTATTCAATAAAATAAGCATAACTCACTGAAATAGTTTCCTTTTGTTTATCGTTTTAAATTGGTTAAAAGTCAGTGTAAAGATGTTTGTTTTTTGATAAATTAAAATTCTTAAAAGTTACAGTCTAAGTTCCTTGTGACTCAGTGAGATCTAAGATTTTTTTAAAGTTTAACAGTTGTATTATTCTGGTATTAATTCACTTGGTCATATAAGTAATCTATGAATAGATCATCGATGTAAAGGATTATTAGAACTAATTATCTATCGAAATATAATGTAGCTTAAAATAACCGAAAAAACAACTCATTGACATTATACCCATATATCACCAGTCAAAGGAGTGAGATGTGCAGAAATTATGTTACACATGTTTTTTTTCTGTGTATTTCTTTATGGTCTCGAAGCATAACTTACTGAACTAAGATATCTACATAGTTTACTAACAGGATTCGATTGTACATATCACCGAAGTATTATTCATATATAAATGGAACTTTTGAATAAGTGAGTAGCGCAGAATTTCAGTGCATCATGCTAATAAGAAAGAAACAGGTCCATCATTAAGATTAGTTACAATCTATCTATTCCACAAAAACAGTCATGATATATTATTTTCTTATTAGGTTTTATTTTGTTATTCTATTTATACCGACGTCCTTTCTTGAGTACCTCTCACCGTTTTCATTATTGCAATATTTTATAGTTCGCTATATTTTTGCAAATCTTTATTGTGTTCCCTACTAAACTAGTAGGATTATGAGATCATATAAATCCCTATTAATATGTTTATTTATATATGTAAGTATGGGTAGCCTAGTAAATGCATTGTGATACAGTTATTTTATAATTTATAGCATGATTGCTTCTTCATATAATTCATTTTAGAAATTAACTTATCCTATGATTTATGACGCCTTCATTATATGTCAGTTTGAAAATGAATACATCAAAGTACAGAACCAAATTATGTCATTTCATAGGTTGAAATATAAAGCAAAGTCACTTAACATCAACCTGATATTGTGATATTTATAGAGATTTTCATTCTCAATTATAATGTAAAATCGAAGCTTATTAAGTTGTTATCAATATGGGGTTGTAAAGATTATGAAGTTGTTGAGATCATGAATCGATTGATGTTAGACCATCATTGAAAACCTGGAAGCACTGAACGGCCATTGGTTTTTTAGTAATTTATAATATACTCTTATTATTATTGTATAAATGATTACTAATTATTACCACTATTTGATTATAATGTTCAATGTTTCATACACGTTTAGTTTGCATTATTTTAATTATTAAATATATAATAAGTTCATTTCATACAAGTAAAAGATGTCAGATTATTTAACATGATTTTATAATCAATATTAACTATAGTTGAATTTCTAGAGTGTAATAAGAAGACGAAGATTATTAGAATTATGTAATGATATATTAGCGCAATGCATTTCGAACAATCTGATCGCATATATACTTGTTAAGAATATTTACATATAAAAATGAAAAGGTCAACTAGACTAAAAATGAAGGGTAACAGGTGATAAGAATAATAAAGAAATAATGTGAAAACAATTTGAAACCTCATTACTCTGGATAAAGTGTGAACAAACTGTTTTTGAATACACAGAGGGGGTTTGAATTTTCGTATGGCTGAGGCTTCAATAAACCTTAGTATACGCCCTTTTACACTTTCATACAACACTACAAAAATTGAGTTAAATTAATGCGATCATTTAATGATCACTTAAATTAATGAATTTTAATTTATTACTGTAAATTGTCAATAATCCAATCTTTTTTTTGTATTGATAAATATATTTGAACGATAGTACAAGTGAGTTAAATGTGCATAGTTGATATACAAACCTTCTACTAAGAGAGATAATATTCTACTTCCTGTACAATCTGAAAATTCAATTATGGTTACCTTTTTTGGATGCATACTGTTAAAGATATCATAACTATACTAAAGCACCTATTTAATATTAACTAGTTTCAGGTCACTACTCTGTAAACTATAATCAGAATAATCTTTAAATTAATACACGTATACAAATGGATTTGTTGTTAGTTAGTATATGAGCAGGGATTACTTCTTTCAGAATAAATGCTAGATTACGAAGAGAGTTCTTATCACGTACTAACAATAACTTTAGACGTTTTGAAAACTAAAGAGTATTGGACAAATATTTCTTTATAGTTTACGATTCTTGATCAAACACTCCATTTATTGAACCGAAAAACCTCGTGCCTGTCGAGGACCATGTTACTGATATCGTAGCTTTGAACTAATTTTCACAGTCAACGCAACTGGAAGAAATATTATGGGTTAAATATTTGAGAGAGAGAAAAAAAGAACAATTACTAATCAATAATTTCAGATAGGTTTTGTGGATATTATGGTAATTTCAATGGTTAAGATCATGAGTCAGTTGACGCTAGACCACCATGGAAAACCTGGAAGCACTGGACGGCTATTTCGTCCTATTGTGGGACCCCTCAGCAGTATGCATCCACGCCCTCGCCCCCTGCGAGATTCGAACCCAGGATCTACTGGTTTCGCGCGCGATCACTTAACTACTTGACCACTGAACCGGCATCTAACGGTGTTAATGTCTAACTTCAACTAATCCACGAAATTGAGCGACACATCCACCATTGTCTTCAGTGAGTTACTAACTCACAATAGACCTGGTTGAACTCCACTGGTCACTACTTCTCACTAGAACTTCAGGAAATACCTCTTGAAGCCAGTCACTAATGAGCATATGTTGATTAATACCAGATGGGTTAGTTGAAGTTCGACATTAACACCGTTGGATGCCGGCTCAGTGGTTAAGTGCTCGTGCGCGAAACCAATAGGTCCTGGGTTCGAATCTCGCAGGTAGCGAGTTCGTGCATGCGTATTGCTGAGGAGTCCCACAATAGGACGGAACGGCCTTGGAGTGCTTCCAGGTTTTCCATGGTAGTCTATCTTCAACTGACTCATGATCTTAACCATTGAAATTAATCATTAATTATTTACGGATGGTTGGTTAAAGTGTAAAACACTAAATAGATATTTTTCTTCCATTAAAAAAAACAATTGTGTTAAGCTTATAAATATCATAGTAGATTACGTTTACGTAGATATCACATATGTATGCCTTTTATATGTAAGAATACAATTTAATAGTTAAGATAATAATATTGGCAGTAAAGCTTTTCTTAGTATTACATCTATATACAATCTGGTAAAGATTAAACTTGTACATTACATGAATAGATATTGTCAAAATCACTCTAAGATTCAATATTGTATTTACAAAAGACAATTCATATTTGTTCATACACATATGTATATATAAAGAAAGAATTTTAAGAAACTACTTTTATCTTATACACTAGTTAAAATTAATTTGATTCCCGTTTTAGGTAATAAATTTAGTTTTTAAGAGATGTTATGCTTTCTTTAATTGTGTAGAGTTTGATCGATTGTTTATTCGTTCTGATCGCTTTTCAATTGAAGGATGATTAATTGAGTGTAGGACGTCTGTTAGATTTAATCTGATGATAAATCGGTCTCATATCATTATTCTATCTGGTTTTTAATAGTTAAAACCAAATCAGTATTTTAATGAGTACAGAGACGATGTGTTTACTAGTACTGAACAACAGGGGGCCAATGATCATCGCACTAGTTATTATTAGTCGTAAATAAAACACTTGTCAGTATAACTGAAATAAACTATTTAATAGAATCAAATTCTGAAAGCTTTCCATAAGTCAATAACAGATTTCAATTCATTTTAGCATCGATTATACTGAGAATGAATTTTTTTATTTAATGCAGTAATATACTAATTACAAACAGTAAAATCAGTAAGATACCTTTAAATCACTGATAGTGTTCATTTTCTAAAATGATCTTATGCATTTCATTTATAAGCCCCTAATATTATTTTAAGACTACATTGCATTCGTCAAATTAAGTAAGCTTCACTACACCATACATGAAATAAGCTTGTCAGGGACATTGCAGTTTCCAGTTATAACACACAAAAAGCAAATTAAAGGAATATTTTGCTGGGTTTATTGTCCAGTTTGCAAACTGTTGTCAGTTAGTGTACCAATCCATAGATCTAGTTCCATAACCCATTATTATCATCCATGCAAAAGGTTTGTGAAGAGTGTTGAGTTCCATAGTTTACATCATGAGCTGACCTTAGATAGATAATTATTAAAAGGTAGAAAACTCTGGACAGCCGCTGTTCCTAATACGGGACTCCTCAAAAGTGCACATCTATGATTACGTGCGGTATCGAACCGAGAACCTCCAGATTTCTGTGCAAGCGTCTAACCTTCAGACCACCGATTTGGCACTCGATGATTTACACCTATAACTTCAGTCTATTCGCAGTATTGTGCAAGTATCTTCTGACGCCATTAGTGGATACTTGCTTCACAGTCGACATTATTAGACTCCACTGATAAAAGGCTCTTACGAGGACTCTGTTAATCACCTCTCAACAGTAAGCATCATCGAGCACATGATTATCATTAGTGTAAGGTATTTATAAAGGTTGTTGAGTTTTATAGTGTATATTATTTCACCAAATCGTGTTTCGTTTCTCATTCAACCAATTTTTCAATATTCAGTTTGGGGTTATGTAGACTGTTGAGTTTTGTGATTGAGATCACGATTCGATCAATGTTAGACTACCACTGAAAACCTGGAAGCACCGGATGGTCGTTTTGTCCTAGTATGGGACTCCTCACTAGTGCACACCCATGATCCTGCGTGCGGGATTCGAACCCAGGACCTTCCATCCCATGTAAACACCTGACGTCTTAACCACTGAGCCATCATCCAATGATGTTAATGTCTAAGTTTAAGGACGAAATGACCGTCCAGTGCTATTATGCATAATGCACTGGTGTTTGACTTTTGTTAAGTTAGATTGTCCGATATTATTTTTCGAACTATTACGAAATGTAAGTAAATCTTTAAATCTGTGTTCATTATCAAACTAATAAATTGTAATGCATTCATAGTTGATGAGAAAGTGATTATATTTATTCAGTAATTTCCAGAATTTGTCTTCCGTCTACTTTTTTTTCACACAGTCTCATTTGTATGTCTAAGAAATAAAAATGATTCAGTTACAAGAGGAAAGTCTGGAAATCTTTACTGTTTATTGTTCAGTGTTTACATAAAATATTTACTGGTAAATTATAGATATTTACTTTAGTGTATACAATGATAACATTTGAGTTTACAGATCAAGAAATTATTTAAATTAATAAGTAACTATATTTGGATGATTTGTTGTAATTGGTTAAACTTGCAGATAGTTTTACTTTTGGTAACGAAATGATGAAATATTGTAAATTCGGAAACACTGGAAATAGATACTTTATTCGTCTCGCGTCCGCGCGCGAAACTGAAGGCCCTGGGTTCGAATTCTGCGAGCCGGATCGTGGATGCGCACTGCTGAAGAGTCACACGATAGGACGAAACGGCCGTCCAGTGGTTCCAGGTTTCCAACAGTGGTCTAACACCATGATCTCAATAAAAAATATTAATAAATAGAATAATATAAATACTTAAAATTAATATAATAATTATGTTTATGTTTATTAAACTGATAAAATTCAATCAGAATTCTTAAAAATCTATCCTTCAAATTAAAGGTAGCAACAAGAGTCTGCTATAATAAAGCCCTCAAATGCCCTGGTATGGCCGGGAGTGGGGTGGGCTCGCCTTCCCTCTCGAAATACTCTCACACGGCCACGCGTATACAGCCTCTACCAGTGAAGTCCTACTCACTGCCATCTCGCACCACGGGTGTTGTTTACGAAATTGAGAGGACGAAAAGCGAATTTCCGGCGCTCTAACCGGGTTGGTGGACACATAGAGTCCACCTAGGGGAGTTGAAAAACCCTGATTCCAAACCAATGGTGCACATGGGCTCCAGTATCCTGAGGGAACAAATGGCGTATGAACCAATCATTGGTCACCGGCTACCATAAGACTGCATCCCCTGACTTGCTCCACTGCCTTGTGGGTCAGACCTTAAGGTCAAATGCTCGGGGCGTGGTCCCCTAAGAAAACCATCTGCTTCGGTTTGGGCACCCGGGCAGTATCACAGCCCTCACACAAATCGAATGAGATTTGTGTGGTGCATATGTATTTGGTGCCTCCTTGCACCAATATCTATGTGTTAAAATAATAATAATAAATAAACTATAATAAAACTGTCCATTTCTGCAAATAAATAATTTTTTTAAAATACACTATCGTAAACATACACATAATCAGTTGTGTGTTGTTTATCTTCCACAAAAACAAACAATACTTTCTTTTAACCTAAAACAAGAAATCGTCATATCATTCTATATTGTTATTTGATTTTGTATTTCATTAAATAATAATAAATGGGATATACAAATTGTTACATCTAAATGAAATAAAAATCAGTGTACATTCATTTTATTCAATATTCGAGTCAACAAGCCAAGTCTTTGTGTTCAGAGGAAATTTGTAACACCCTTATCTCTCCCTTGGCCTGAATAAATGAATTTATTTATTAGTTTTTTAAAACTTTCTCTTCGTTTATTATTTTTCTTCACCCCCTCCTACCATTTCATTTTATTTTCTCTCAAATATGCGTTTCATGATTTTTATTTATTTCAACAAAAAAATAGGACTTAGACAAATCTTTTAAAAATTGTAGTACCTTTTTTTGTTGTTGTTGTTCCCTCCTAGTTACTTGTCTGTAAAGTAATCTCTTCTACTAAGTATTAGGATAGAACATTTGTATAAATTAATAAGTGTATTATCTAGTTTAAACAATCATTAGACAACTGTTTCATTTTGAAAAGATCAAATTGTTTTTTCTCAAGCAAAAATCTCTATGATAGATCAATATAGTTTATAACTATGAATCCATTTATTTAGAAAAAATAAACCATTTACAACTTAGAAAACATATAGTATTGATTAATCTTTTTTAATTTTGATTAGACAGGGGTTTTGTGAAGACTGTAGTCATTTAATCATTGACGATGACGCAGTTTCGTGGATTGGTTGAAGTTAGACATTAACACCGTTGGATGTCGGCTCATTGGCCTAATGGTTAAGCGCTCGCGCACGAGACTGATAAATCTTGGTTTAGAATCTCGCAAGGGGCAAGATCGTGGATGCACACTGCTGAGGAGTCTCATACTAAGACGAAATGACCTTGGAGTGCTTCCAGGTTTTCCATGATGGTCTAACTTCAATTGACTTATGATTTGAACTATTGAAATTTCTAAAAATCTCCACAAAACCTCTTCTAATTTAATCATTGAATTCATGAGTCAGTGGTTTAGGGGTTAAGCGTTTGCATGCGAGGTTGATAGGTTTTGGTTCTGAATCTTAAAGGACAGGATCGTGGATGTGCAATGTTGAGGAGTTTCATACTAGGATAAAATGGTTGGCCAGTGTTTTCAGGTTTTCCAAGGTGATCTAGCTTCAATTGATTCATAAATTTAATTATTAAATTTTTAATTCGATAATATGAACTGCAATAGATCAGTTGTTTCTTGGAATATACGTATTCATCCTAAGTGGATTTCTTTGATATTACCGAATACTTACAATTGATACATCGATTGAAGTTCTTAATATCAACAAGAAGATACAAGTACTTATGAATTAAAAGTAAATTCGTTCTCGTTGAGAAATTCAATGGTTTTCAGGACTCTGTAGCTCAACAAATAACGTATTATGCCTTTGAAATGAAGAATGTTTGAATCGAATTTCTAAGTGAATATTAACATCGAGATGTAAGTACATTCACCTGACTAATTCCAAATAGGACGTGATGCTCATCCTAGATTTCATTGTTTCACTTTACTACTGATTATTGTATTAATCAAGTAGTTGTACTCACTATATATCAAATTTACAGAAAAGTCTTAATTATGATTTGGAATGGTATAGCGTGTAGGTTAAAATGAAACAATAAATGTTGACGGATTTAAAGAATCATTCATTTGCTAAACAATTCCCACGATCAAAGCTTATGAGGATTCGATAATTACTTTTAATAAATGTACTTATTTTTTCGAGACGGAATTTCACCTGAAACTGTTGATACATAAAACTTAGACGTCATCATCTTCAATGGTGACGTAAAAAGTAAAATTTTTAAATTTTTCCAAGTACACGAGTGATTTTTAAAAATAAATGCTATTCAGTATTTCTAGCATAGATATTCAAGTGAATGAATCAGGTGAATATTGCATTATCTAAATACTTTATAGATAGATAAATGGGACTCATACAGGGAATAAAAGACATAATATCCTCTTGTTTATGACTAGTTGGTCAAGTTTACTAAGAACTCAGCAAAAGTTAGTGTCTGCTGGAATTTAAAATTAGAACTGTGCAACCCTTAGTCGGTTGTTCTATTCCAATAAAGGTACATTGATTTACCTCTAGTATTGTTGAACACTTCATCAAGCTGTCACACTTAATATGTTCATTCCATAGAAAATCTCTAGCCCCAAATTGGTTAAACAGAATAACGTTTTGAATATAGGGATTATGGAGATTGTTGAATTTTACTGAGATCATAAGCTAATAACTGTCAGAAAACCACTTAAAGCATGAAAGCACATGTTCAGTCCTAGTATAGAACTCTAAAGCAGTGAGTATCAATCAACTAATTGATCAAAACTAGAATTGTACATCAGTGGATCCCAGGCCAGTGGTTTAGAGGCTAAATGTTCGTTCACGAGACGAAAGTTCCTGGGTTCGGTCTCAAGTCGTAAGATCGTGGGTGAACACCACTGAGAAGTCCCATACTAGTTCAGATCATCTATCCAACACTACCAGGTTTCCAATGGTTGTCTAATTTAGATCAGATCGTGACCTTATTCGAATAATATCCATCAATAATTTTCAACTAATTAGCAGTTATTCCAGAACCATTTATTCCCTGCATCATCTTTTACTCTATTAAAAATAAACTATTCTTTATCATAATGACCATCATGCAGGTAATTTTGTTTAGATCAAGAATAAAAGCCTCTCAAATGAACTATCCAGTTTAAAAATACATAACAATATCACAACCATCTACCTGAGCTGCCAATTTTCTTTATCATTTCAAAACCGGTTAGAAATTATTTTGAAATTATAAATTATCACACCTGTAATCACACTAGTAACATAACAACTTAATGAACTTAGAAACATAAGTCAGATAAGCAGATAGATAGATAGATAGATAGATACAATAAACTCCTTTCAATGTTAAATATACGGTAACATTATTTGTGAATGAAATGAGCTTTGTTTTATTAGAATATATCATATGATTTCAATTAGTACGTGTTTCAACTGAATTTCTTTTGTTTTATGTGAATAGAAATAGTTTGCCGATAATTAACTAATTGTTGTATATAGATATGTACATATATTATTTTCTCTACATACATTCAAGTGTATGTTCCAATGTCTTCATTCTCATTCTAATAAATAGACACAAAATATAATCCATATTTCAATGTTGGAATTTAAATAGTAAACAATATAGATTCAATTAAATTATTATTAACTTTGTAATGACTATAATCTTATATTAATAAAGATTAGATCACAGTTTATATTATAAGATAATTTCAGTTAGAGAATCGTTGAAAATCAGAAATTACTGAACAACTGTTTCGTTTTGGTATGGAACTGACTAATAGTGGTCATCACCAACCCTAACAAGTGTTGAGTTTAGTTTTTTCATGTCCTACTGTGAATGCTCAACTTTTAGACCATAGAGTTGACATTCAGTGAACTATTTACTTATGATTATTATTTTGTAAGGATTTTGATCAATAGTTCCTATTCACACTATTAAAAATATGCCCTATAATAGTGTTGATTTACATTGGTTTTCAAGAGAATCAGTCAGTCAGCTACAACGTAGGACCAGGCATATATATGCATCGGTTCAAGTTGCCATACCTCATTAACACAACAAGATGAACACAGGATTCATAAAAGTAGTTAATTCAGAGGTGGTAATATATAAAAGGAAGATTTCAATAAGGATATAGTACAAGAAGAAAGAATTAGTTCGTAGAAAGAAAGATATGAAGTGATTTTAATCTCTTAGTTTAAGGGAAGACAGAGAGTGTATACACCTACGCCATTGTGATCAATTCTGAGCCATGTCACCAAGAGTCTCTAACCATTGGTTACGATAGTCACGCGGACCCCAACCAAGTAGTCTGCATCTTCCAAAATGGCTCAGACTAGAAGTTAGTGACTTTGTGGACTGATGCCACGTTTTGGTTTGGCCGCCCCTAACTTTCTTCCAACCATCTTCAACACCGGTTAGCATTGCACGTCGTGGTAATCGGTGTTCAGGCATACGTAACACGTGGCCCAACCATCTCAGTCGATCGAGATTCACAACCTCATCAACTGATTTGCCATCATTCCCTAATACCCTGTGTCTAACCTCACTATTACTTACCCGGTGATCCCAGCAGACGCCAGCAATATTTCTAAAGTATCTGTGGTCAAATACTAGTAGCCTACGAGTATCTTCTACTCCTAATGGCTGTGCTTCGCCGCCGTAAATTAAGACAGAACGGACTGCCGCGCAGTATACTCGTCCTTTTATTGATAGACGGATATCTCACCTTCGCCACAGGTGACGTAAGTTGGCAAAAGCCAAACGAGCTTATCGAATCGGTGCTGAGATTTCGTCAGATACCAACCCATTAGGGCTGATCAGACTTCCAAGATAAGTGAATTTATCAACGTGTTCGACTACTTCACTCCCTATCCTTAGTTCAGGTGTTGACGCAGACCAGATCAGATAAGATTCGTAATTTTTACAATCTGAACAGTATAACTAAATCATGTGATGTAACTATTCAGGTACTAATAACCCTGATAGGCTAGGTTTCATCCAATCAATCTAAAAAGATTCTACATTGAGTAATTATTGACATTCTTAAAAAACTTGTCTTTATTATCCTAAAATATTTTAGTTCATGTAATATTCTAATGCACATTTAAACACATTATCCAAATATTCTTTCAGTATGCTTTCCAGTTAAGAAATAATGTATACATTTGTAGCGTTTTATATTCCATATAAAAGATTAAAAACATCACTACAGAATTGTGTTAGATGAATTCACACTTTGATATGCTTAACTGATAGCATGTTATACGATGTGATATGACTAGTCTTAGAAGAAAAGAAAACGAAAAAAGAAAGAAAAAAAGCAGAACAATTAGTTGCTAATTAATTCTATAAAGAAATGTAAATACATGTATATAACATTAATAAAACATATGTAAGCATAATTACAGTATATTTTTCAATGGTCATTCAAGATTAGACTATATATGTATATATAATGAAGTAATTTATAAGACTTGAACTTTGCATATAATATTTATGAACATAATATATACGGATAATATTTAAAATATTATAGCCGCCATATTTTATTATCAAAGGTTATAAGCAGAATATGTAATATATATATATATATATATATATATATATATATATATATATATATATAAAGTAAATGGAATGAATAAATTTTTAATTAAGCACAGTCAAAATTTAGTTAAAATATCAACAATACAATCATTCAAACAATTACTATTCCAATCTAAATTTATACTTGTCATACAGATGTATAACTAATCCGATGTCAATAGCGGTTTGCTTGAATATCTGGGCTACCTGTTCCTCTGATCTAGATATTCCATCAAGGTATCTGTTTTCTTGTTTATTTTAGAACATCATTATGTCTATTGTGCTCACAATCTATTCAGGCGCGTTTATGAAAAGTTTACAACTTTCCGCTGTACGGGTTACAAAAAGGTACAATCAGCGATATCATGGTGGCTGGCAATATGCATTGAAACAAATGAACATTAATCAAATGTGGATTACCAAACTCCTGACATCCAGCTGTTCATCATTCAAAGTTTATCGTCACAATCGATCAAGATATAAGAAAAGGAAACTTATCAGTATAGGGGTTGTGGAGATTTTTAAGTTTTTGATTGAGATCAAAAACTTAAAAATCTCCACAACCCCTATACTGATAATTAACATGTGCTCACTAGTGACTAGCTTAGTGAAGGAATTCTCGGAGTTCCAGTGAGAAGCCGTGACCAGTGGAGCTAATCCATGTCGGGTAGAGACAGGTATCTACCTCAGTACAATGGAAGATGGTCGCGTAATTTCGTGGATTGGTTGATGTTAGACACTATCACCATTGGATGCCGGCTCATTGGTCCAGTAGGTTAAGCGTTCGCGCGCGAGACCGAAATCCCTGGGTTCGAATCTTGCTAGCGGGATCGTGGATGCGTACTACTGAGGAGTCCCACAACAAGACGAAACAGCCGTCCACTGCTTCCAGGTTCCCGATGGTGGTCCAACACCAATTGATTCATGATCTCAATAAAAAAAGGGAACTTGTTGAAATACTTTATGCTGAGAATTCTATATTGTACCAAAAATATAATGTTGAATAAAGCTAATAATAATAATAATACATTTGTATTTGAAGCAAAAGATACTGAGTTCAAGTTTTGGAATGAATATCGACTTGAATTCAATGACATTTGATCAAGTAGTCTCAAAATGAAGTAAACATACGCCTTGAATTCTACTTTTAATCTCATCCCATCCATTCTTTATAACTAAGCCCATAAATAAATAACAATAAGAATAACCCCTACTTATGTAAATCGCATATATGTATATATATTAAGTGCAGTACACATGATACATTTCTCTACTTATTTAGCGAATATTATGTGTGAATTGTCTTGAAATAAAATTTCGTCAAGTTACTTTATCTTCAGGATATTTTTCTATTTTAAGTCTGAAAGTAGTGAAATTCACTAACTTCTTACGTAATTAATTATATAAAGATTTTAGGGTTAATTTATTCTTATACTTTTCTTATTCTACAATTAAGCAACATTCACAGAAATATTTTAACTTATTTCTTCACATTAAATACATTCGAATTGTACTGAAAAGTAAACGGGTTAATTTGTTCATTAATCTGATGAGTTTAAAAGAGATTGATCTCTGAATCTTTAAGTATTATTACAAAAACATTACTTTCTGAAACAATAGGTTTGTCTATTTTTTATTGTTGACTGGTTCACATTACATATAGTAGTCTATTAGTTGAACCGAGAGAGAGATGCATCATCGGTGAGACTATAATTTATGAACAACCTTTGGCCTCCAGAATATCTACCTACATACTAGGGCTAAATAAGGGTTTTAAACCTGTGTGAAGAATAAGGATTATGATTTACAGTTGATGGTTAAGATTAAGAATTTGATTTGGAGTTTTCATCACGAACTGACATCAGCTAAGATGCCGAAACGCTATTTAGATGAATGGGTGAGTGGATTTGGCGCCAAAATCCAATATCTGTTATTCTAAATCTGATTGGTTCGTCCATAAATTATAGTCTCACCAATATTAATTTATAGATAAGTGAAAAGTAGGTTTGTGCAATATAATCTGTTATGATTGTAATTACTTGCTTACCTACTTACTTACGCCTGTTACCTGCACTGTAGCATAGGCCGTTAACCACAATTCTCCAACCCACTCCATCTTAGATGTTCCTTTCTAGTTTTATCCAATTCTTGTTCATTCTTCTCATGACTATCTCCATTTCTCTGCATAATGTGTTCTTTGGTCTTTCTCTCGTCCTTTAGCCTTGAAGACTTCAAGGCTTGTCATGTGACACAGTTGAGTGCTTACACCAATGTATGATCTACCCACTTCTAGCGCTTCTCCCCGATTTCTTCCACCTCTGAAATCTAGTTTTCTCTCTCCCACAGTAGGTTGTTGCTGATAGTATCTGGCCATCGGATCCGAAGTATTTTGCGTAGACAATTATTAATAAATACTTGTATCTTCTGGATGATAACTTTCGTTGTTCTCACAATTTCTGCCCCATACAGTAGAATTGTCTTTACATTTGTATTCAAAATTCTGACTTTAGTGTTAGTTGACAGTTATTTTGAGTTCCAAATGTTCTACAATTGTAGATATTCTGGTCTTGCTACGCCAATTCGTGCCTTCACATTTGCATCAGATTGTAATATCAAATGATAAAATCAGTTTCCCTAAGACTTCATTTCGATTTCAATCATAAAATTGGTTCATTTTAAAGGATACAAAACAAATAAACTTTGTAATTATTTTTATAAATCAATGTTTCAAAGGAAAGGAAAATAACTATACCGAAAAAAGCAAAACATAAACAATAGCAGTGGTTATAATCAATTATAATTGTCTTCTATCTGAAGTTTGTGCTGATGATGTTCTGAAGAACGATGAAAGTTTCACGACTCAAACATCCAGTTCAGAGAACAAAACTCCATCCAATTGACCTAAAAATCTTCTCCACCATCTCAAAATATAATTGTCTTAAATGATTGTAATTAATAATGAATAAACATATTAATTCATAATTATTCTTTCAAGTCTGTGTGAAACGGAAATTCGCCTTGACAACAAATTTTTGTTTTCGAACATCAAGAAATCTCTTGTATTTACCAAAAAGAAAAAAAAATTTACAAAATGTATGACTTGAATGAAGAAACAATCTTCATTCTACTATAGATATACACATATACATTGTGATTTGACTAACAAAAAATGAGATATTAAATGTTAGTTTATTTTTTTGCTTGTCTTTTTTCTTTCTTTTTTGGTTTTAGTAGCGATAAGCTATTACTAGGTCATGTCTATTGATTTTATCTGTATTGATTTTGAATGTTTCATATCTTTTAGATGTAATAGAATAACATGAAAAATAAATGTTGCTATATATATTTTCATACTCAATTTTGTGGATTAGTTGAAATTAAATATGAACACCGTTGGATATTGGACAGCTCAATAGTTTAGAGGTTAAGCGTTTGCGCATGAGACTAATAAGTCCTGGGTTGGGATCTCACGAGGTGAGATCGTGAATGCACATTGTTGAGGAGTTCCATGATAGGATGAAACAGCCTTGGAATGCTTCCAGGTTTCCCATGATGGTCTAGGTTCAACTGACTCATGATTTTTCTTCATTTATTATTGGAAAAAAAATTTTTTTCGATAAGATTGTATTACATTGGATGAAGTAAGTGTTCATAGTTTAGAATTTTTTAATGATTTTTCAAAATGATATCAAGTTACAATGAAATAGTCGTTACCGATGATATTAAATGATCGTTGTATTATTCATGTCATCTTTCAATTTAAATTAGGAATGATTATCATTATATGTCAACTCAGTGGTATAGTGTTTAAGCACTAGATTGATTCAGAAAGAGGTTGTGATTTTACTTTTGCTTAAGAATCGTGTACTAGCACAAACTAAAAACAAACTATTCAGTCCTCTTTGATTTTCATAGGTGACCTTCAGGCATCCATGATGAATCCCATCCAGAAATCAGATAAATTTTCCATAAAATCCCTACATCATTACTGATAATAAATTAGACATTATTTCATATTTATTACATAGAAAATTACAGATATCTAATTAAATATATCGGTTTAATCAACATGTTAAACCAAAATTAGTCAGTTCTTACTTACATTTCTCTGTTATAAAGTGTAATTTTTATTGCACTCACTCGATTTAATTTATATCTGTGTTTGCTTTCGTTTAAAATAAGTGTATAAATTGAAATGAAAAACCATTGTTAATTATATTGGTAATTGTATATTGACAGTGTAGAATGTTATGCTAAATGCTTTCAAATTGTATACATTCATTAAAGTAATGACACTTTAAATCAATCATCCTTTTTTTCTTATTTTAATATAAACAACTATTGAATTCCTTATTAAACTTGTGACAAAATAGACAGTGATAAAGTATCTGCAATAATAGTGAACAGGTATTATATTGATAATAGAATTCTCAAACACTCCAGTATATAAGAATGACCTTTTTCTCGCCACCTCAAGCTGTATTAATCTGCTTATCTGTAATTGTAGTAATATACTGACAGATATAATGAAGAGGGTCATATCTAAGAATATATATATATATATATATATATATATATGCACCAAATAATTTGATAATAAACGACTTTATACTGTTTAGCAGTGATATAGATAGACAAATTATTTTTTGATTGAGATCATGAACCGATTGATGTTAGACCGCCGTCGGAAACCTGGAAGCACTGGATGGCTGTTTCGTCTTGTTGTGGGACTCCTCAGTAGTACGCATCCACGATCCCGCTAGCAAGATTCGAACCCAGGGATTTCGGTCTCGCGCGCGAACGCTTAACCTACTGGACCAATGAGCCGGCATCCAATGGTGATAGTGTCTAACATCAACCAATCCACGAAATTACGCGACCATCTTCCATTGTACTGAGGTAGATACCTGTCTCTACCCGACATGGATTAGCTCCACTGGTCACGGCTTCTCACTGGAACTCCGAGAATTCCTTCACTAAGCTAGTCACTAGTGAGCACATGTTAGTTACTAGTATAGGTGTTGTGGAGATTACTGTTTTTGATTGAGATCATGAACCGATTGATCGATAAATTATTGATACGAATATCATGTTAGATTGCATTAATCAATAAGTACAATAATAACAGATTATGATAGGCCGACGGTCTATTCTACAACGAGTAGGTAACGAGCATCAATGATGATACCTAAAAGAAGAAGCGATTGATCACTTCGAAAAAAAACTGAAATAGGTCTTATCAACAACAATTAAACATGGACTACCAAATATCATGTTGTGGTTTTAAAAAAGCGCACTTTTGGAGGAAATTAAGGCATACGATTGTGAGAATTGTTTAATTTAACTAAGATAGTGAATCGATTTAAGTTAGACCACCATTGAAGAACTGAAATCTCTGGACGGCGGCTTCGTCCTAGTATGGGACTACTCGGTTTTGTGCATCCACTACTATCATGCAATAATCGAACTAAGAATCTTCGTTGTCACTCGTGAACGCTTAACCTCCACAACCTCATACTGACAACTATTATATGCTTATTAGTGAAATTTACAGAGTTCTAATGAGAAGCTTAGACCATTGGAACTAAATCGTGTCAGACGTGAGAGAGTTATCCGCTGAACATAATGGAAGATGGTCGTGCACTATTGCGGACTGATTAAAGTTGAACCTTAACACTTTTTGGTAGCATTTCATTGGTCTAGAGTTTAAACGTTCGTTCAATTCCCTGTTAAGAGGAGTTGTGGATGCACACTCATGACTAATCCCATTATAGAATGAAAAGATCTTCCAGTGCTTTCAGATTTTCATTGGTGGTTTACCATCGACTCATGATTTCAACAGAACCTAAAGTTCTGGAATTCGATTCATGATTAGCTCGTAGGTCAGCACTAATGTAGAGCTCTGTACGAGTACATAACTAATGTGTAGTGATTCTTGATTTTCCATGACTGTCTATTATGTTTCTTGTATGTTAAAAAAAAGTGTAAACAAAATGCCTAGATTTTGTACCATCATTCTATTAGTTATGTTTCGTATCGTTACAGTAAGATAATAAATACTCTTAGAATTTATGCAACAATAAAATTTAACAAATTCAAACTTCAAATAGAAGTTTGTGCTGATGACGTCGTTCAGAAGAACGACGAAAGCTCCACGACCAAACCATCCAGCTCAGAGAACAAAACTCCACCGAAATCATCCACCTGAGCTACAAATCTTCTCCACCATCTTTCTCTCATTTTCTTAGTACTTAAACGAAATCTCATTTGAATCTTACAATTCCTGTAAAAATAAAAAAAAGAAAATGCTTAGTTTATTCATGTTATAAAGAAGAAGAAGAAGAAGAAGAAGAAGAAGAAGAACAAAAGGAAGAAGAAGGAGAAGAAAAAGAATAACTGAACTAAATGTATATATTTATAGAATAGAATATATGAACGTAAAAATTTGTTTGTTCGTTGTACCTTAACAATAACCATATAATGAATTAATGGACAATATTAATTATTATTTATTGTCTAATAATTATTCAACCTTGTAAGATAAAGTTAATTCAATATATTAACTTAGAAAGCGAGAGAGAGAGGGGGGAAGGAGGGAGGGGAGAGGGGTTTAGGGAGTTAAGGAGAGAGAACAAACAAGCAAACAAACATTTCAGCATGTTCAATAAATGAATATTAACGATTTATCATTTGTTTTGTTTTTCTCCAGATGAATTGATAATTTTATACACGAAGAAATAAATTTTTTTTTCTCATAATTTATTTATTTACTATTAGATAGTTTAGTGCTAGGCGAACACATTGGATTTATTTCAAATTCATTCGCTAAGATTTTACAAATACATCCTTCATCTTTAAGTTTTGTTACATCAGAATTCCCAGTATTTTGATTTAGAACAACATAAATATAAGTGAACAATATTGTTTTCGATTAGATCTTCATCAGACTTTGTGTTCATAAGAAATTTGGAATACTATTATTTCAATGGTTGAAATCATGAGTCAATTAAAGCTAGACTATCATAGAAAATCTGAAAGCATTCCAAGGCTGTTTTGTCCTATTGTGGGACTCCACGACAGTGCACACCCATGAGTTCGCTTCGCGAGATTCGAACCTAGGAGCTATCGGTCTTGCGCGAGCTGGCCGGCATCGAATGGTGTTAATGTTTATTTTATTTGTTATTATTTTCGATACCTTCTCTTCAGTGTTATTTTCTTCTTCACCCCCTCCTGTTATTCTATTTTTTCTTAAATATATTTATCATGGTTCAATTATCTAAACGTAATCTTACAATTTTTTCATGAGTGCTATTTTAGTGTCTATATTTTTTTCTAATTATTGACCTATTTCCCATTATGTAACAGTAAGCCAAGCCTTTATCATTCTTTTCACAACTAGTACACCTGTCATCACACTACCAATTTGTACTTTTCACTTATTTATATAATCTATTCCACTGTTATTACTGAAGTTCATAAACTGCCTGGATTTATTTAATGATTTCGTATATGCATATAAATCTTACTGTATATTAGAGTAAATCCTGATAAGAATCTAATCGAAAACAATATTATTCGCCCATATATATCTGAATGTAACTTTACAAATAATTAATAGGTTTCTTCAATTGTTTTCAAGCTGATACTCATCGGTAATACGTTTCTTTAAAAACCAAATCTTCACTTTTCCTTATTATTCAATCCGAATAGTAATACCTTTTTTGTGACAATGTTATTTCAATAAAATAAATTAAATACCTTTTATTTTACCGAGTAGTTATATATTGTAGTGAATACTGAATATTACAAAGTAGTTGAGAATATGAGACAATTGAAGCTAGACCACTACGGAAAACCTGGAAGTACTGGAAGGCCGTTTCGTACTAGTATGGGACTCAGCAGTACGCATCCACAATCCAAGGTTTTCCATGCTGGCCTAGCTTCAATTGACTCATGATCTCAACGAGTGTAACTACCATAATATCCACAAAAGCCCCTTTTCACACTCTAAAATAATCAAACGCTTATTGAAATGATTTTATAGAATAGATGGAATGTAGCTAGGAGTGTAAACTGCATCAAGCGTTTTGTCATTTTTAGTACTCATTTGCTAAATGTATCTAGATTTTAAGGTTGATGTTTACTGACGAATTCGAACCCAGTCATCTTCACTTCAGTCATTAAACACATCATTCCAGAATGAACAATAAATCTATGATATAGATAATTTTCAGCTAGCAAGTCTCGAAGTACGCAAATTTGACGTTTTGGATGCCATTGATAGCCACATTCGATCTATTATACAAAGTCTTCTAATGTAATGGCCAGGATGAGGTAATCCGCAACGGATTTACGTATGCCAAACAAAACTGATCAAAATTGTGTCAAAAATCTTAACGGTATAATATTGTCGCAGTTTCGTTCTCTGAGGTGAACGGCTTAATCGTGAAGCTTTCATTGTTCTTCTCAACAACATCAACACAACGTTCTAGTAGAAGTGGAATATTTGAATTACACATATTACTAACAGCTTGTACTGCCAACCTCTATCTTGATTGGTTATTGTTGAAATTTAGCCTGTCATTATCTTCCTCTTTATTTTGATTTTGTCGCCCTTTGATTCTACTCGCGGTCCTGTGTTCGCCCATAATTTTTCTGATTGATTGATAAATCGAATCGATTTCAATATGTTTGTTGATTGCTTATTGACCTAAGTGCCAAGCTTCTAAAAATTCTCTGGTGTTTCTAGTACTCGGTCTTTCCCAGGTTTCGACATTTTTCCAGTTTAATTTATGTCTATAAATTTCTGTATGCACCGATATAAGCGTGGACTTATCTTAGCGTTTTATGGCTAATGAACGTTCATGTAGGTGAAGATGAAATGACCTTCCTTTATAACCGATGTAGAGTTTTTCAAAATTGGTCAACAATAACCAATCAAAATCAAGGTTGGCAGGACAAGTTGTTAGTAATATGTGAAGAAATTTCTACCAGGACTTTGTGTTGATAAGAACAATGAAAGCCTCACAATTAAACCATACACCTGAGCTACAAATCTTAACCATATCAAATTAAATGTTTGTTAGGATGATTTTGTTTTTTGACGCTAGAAATGTAGAAATTTTGATCAAAACTCTGAAAAACCTAAAGGTATTGGATTTAGTGACTTGTGTGATCGTCAATGCTGTCTATTGCGGAGTTTTGTACTAGGATGAAGCATATCTTCAGTGTTTCTTGATTTAAAATGATTTTTCTAGATAAATCAGTCCATGGTGTATACTAATTTCAAGTACATCTTAGTATAATGTGTACCTATTATAACATAAAGTGTTATACTGTACAGTGACGACAGAACTCAGTATAACTCGATCAGTGACAATATATTCGACAAGAATAATACTCAACAATCAGTCATTCATAAATATCGCTGTCCTACATAAGGTCAATTGCTGCCTCAATGGTGTTGTGTTATTATCTAAAATTGTAAAGCTAGGTGATGTGGGTTTAAATGTTACTATAAGCAACGATTCCCTCAAGATTGAAAGTGAACCTTACTGACAAGTGCCAACTAGCAAGAAACTTAATTCTAGTATTTTCAGTCGACTATCTTCAACCATCTAACATACAATCTTATATATTAGCTTTGATAAAAATCTAAAGTATTTTTTGCTATCAAACACTGTTTAACATACACTAAAACTAACACCTAAACAAATGTTAACTATCGATGTGAATTGTTTCTAAACTTTCATTTGTTTTACTTAAGTAAATTATTAATCCTTTGTTTGTTTGTTTCTAAATTATTTATCTTTTGACTTTGTGATTCACGTCAATAATTTTAAATAGAACTCTGTATATCATATTAGTAATGACAGGTATACGATTATCAGATATTATCGAATTCAAGTCTTATTATTATTATTATTCGCAGTAGTAGTAGTAGTAGTAGTAGTAGTAGTAGTAGTAGTAATAGTAGTAATAGTAATCTAGAGTATCAAATGAATGTAGAAGAAGGTATAAGACGAAGATTGAGAAACAAAACCATTTTTTCATTACTTTACAATCATTCACCACTTTTTTTCAGTCTATGTCATTTCATGAGAGAGATTGTGTATAGTTAGTTAACTTGACATTTAAACTATGTTTTGTTTCATTTAGTTAGTATATATGTATGAATTTTTATAAACCATAACCACAACAAGTTAGATATATTGATGACAAGTAAATAGATAAACAAATAAACCTATAATATAATAACGTAATTATTTTGAGGTCATATAGAATACAGCTTCATTGTTGATTATATATATATATAATCTTTGAAACGCTATGAATATTCAGTTATAGATATCTATGATTGATAGATTAATATTCTATTGTTTTATCATTACAAAAATCAGTTTATCACAACATTTAGTTTCATAGACTAAAGTCATTTGATATCTGTCATATTTATAATACAAATATGTAAGCCTTGATGAGAAAAGATTATTTTGATGTGTATATGATGAATGAATCATTCTTCTCTACCAAGTATAGACAATCTATTTCCATTTTAAGGAGTCTTATAGTGAAACTATGCTTGTTGTAAAAAAATAATATGAGGGTGATTGAAAGCCAATTACACAAACCTTGAGCCAGGAATTGAATTAGTAGATCTACACTAACCGATTAAGATCCATTCGGCAATCACGATCAATATTTAATTATCTTAAGTGACATGACTCAAAATTGGTAGTATTGAATCAGATTTATTCACTATAAATGGTCCTTTCTGTTTAGATTTTTTATTTGATTTCAAAAGTTTCATTTCAGTTAGTAAGATCCTTCTTTATGCTTTGTTTTGCTTTATTGAATCCATAAATTAATCGATGTTAGACCATCATTGGAAACCTAGAAGCACTGGATGGTGATTTCATCCTATTATGGGATCCCTCAGCAGTCCTTGTCTACGACTCCGCACGCGTGATATAAACCCATGCCATTTGGTCTCGTGAGTGAACGCTTATTCTCTAGTCCACTAAACCGGCATCCAATGGTGTTAATGTCTAGCTTCAGCCAATTTAATACTTTGAATTTTAAAACCTTTTAGTATTATATTCGAGTCTCATTGACAATGTTATTATTAAAATGTTATCAAATGTGATGGATCAGTTTTATATAGGATAAAATAGGTTTCATGTAATTTCAATTTATACATTATCAAAGCCAAATAGTCAACAGAAAAGATTTTTTCTAAATGACAAATAAACAAGAATCTCGCGAGGTGGGATCGAAGATGCGCACTACTGAAGAGTACTTTCAGGTTTTCCATGGTAGTCTAGCTTCAATTGACCCATGATTTCAACTACTGAAATCGCTATAATATCCACAAAACCCCTTCTGATACTAATACTAATGTGTTTTGTAAGCGTCTATTCTTTAAATTCTCTATTGATGTTTTCATATCAAATGCTTTATATACTGTTTTGATGATAAGAATTATGTATCAATTAAGTAGTACATTAAGTAGAACAATCGTGATAATAATAATTATAGTTTCTTGTATATAAAATGTTTTTTTTCAGATGACTAGTTAATGATTTATTCATAGATATAAACAGATAATGATTAGAATAAGTATGTACTGAATTATTAAATAGATTAATGATGGGTTGATTCACTAATTGTAAAAAGCTTGTTGCATTAATAGCAAGAATAATCAAATTAAGTTTTAAATGACTTTAACATTTCAAAATTACGATGTGATATAAACTAGGATATAAACTTGGAGTCAGTCAATGGCCATTCCGTCCCAGTATGAGTCTCCTCAGCAGTGCGCATCCTCGATCCTCCATACGGAAATCGAACTTAGAACCTGAAGTCTCGCGTACAAACTCTTGAATTGTAGAACACCGAGCTGTGAATGTCTAATTCCAATCAACCCATGATCTTACGCAACACTTCACCTTTGGTGCATAATTATCTCGCACTCGATGCGGATTAAACTTGACTGGTCACAGTTTTTCACTAGAACTCCAGGAATTACCTCTTGGAACTCGTCATTGTTGAGCACATGATTGTTATTAGTATGAGAGATTTGTGGAGATTGTAGTATTCCACAATTGAAATCACGAGTCCATCTGAGCTATACCACTGATGGAAACTTAGAAACATTAGCCGGTCAGCTTAATAGTCTAAAAGTTAAGCGTTCACACTTGTAACTAAAAGTCCTGAATTCGATTCTCTCATTGGAGATTGTCGATGCACACTACTGAGGAGTCCTATTCTAGGACGAAACGGCCGTCGAAAGCTTCCAGGTTTCTAATGGTAAGCCAGCTAAGGTTACTCCATGGTTCGAACTGTGAAATCACTATTATCTCTACCAACCGCACATACCAATTTGAAGATTATTTCACAACATGAACTAATATTCGTTGTAGAATTAATTGAAGGTAAAGGGTATTTGTTGATTTATTATCTGTTTAATATGTGATCACATATTGTGTATAGTGGCAACTCTGTTAGAACTTTGATTCTTGGACTGCGAATTTCAAAGTGAGTGCACTACATTTAAACAATTAATTCAACGTCCAACCATCCACCTTTTTAAGTTTAATTGATTTATGCTACTTTTATTAGTGGACAATAACTGATATGATGCTTGTCTAGTCGTTTATTATGATCGGTTTCTAATGAATAGCTTAATGATAGCGTTTCTGATTTGAACACTAACTACCGTTAATTCAAATCCGCATTCCTGATACACCTTTTTAATAACGGTCAATCAGAATGAATTCTCAGTTGAGGCTTTCTACTTATTGTTTATAACTCTACTCGCACTATATACATTTGGTTTTCAAAACCAATGAAGTAAATTCTATTTCTTCATTTTATCATGTTGTATATCGCTTCATAATCATTATTTTTATTTCGCATATAGTTTGCAGAATAGTTAGAATTAAATGTGTATGATTGGTTATTTTATGCGAAAAATATCTTCATAAATCCTAAATAATCATTGGACACCATGAACCGTTAATTTTATTAAAACTATCACTTTGTAACCCTCGTTTTCACCTGTGAATTAACTGTGTTCAATGAATAAATTATTCCTTTTATAAGTATATGATCTACACTTGATCGTTTCAATCGCTACTGATGCTATTACTACTTCTAATACTCTATTATTTGTGTTTAATATTTTATTTGACTGTATAAATGTGTTGTGATTCAGTTCACATATGTCTTAGGTTCTATACTGCGTATGAATGAGTAATTGATTAGCAATTGACAACTTCGATTCCCTTACTCTATAAATGTACCTTAAATTCAGTCAGTTGATTGGTATTTCACCAATCTATTTGAGTAGATTGTTAGATATTGGTCACATAATTTAACTGTCATATTGATCCACTTATTAATTGTAGTATTTTATAAGACCAATTGTTTCGTTATTTAATGATGAATTTATTTAGTTGTTGCGAAATAATTTGGAAAATCCCATGTTTACTCAAAGTAAGCTCTATCATTATTGCATAGAATGATTAAAAAACGATATGCAGTTAATCAAATATAAAAACAAACAAACAAACAAAACCAAATACGAACAAAAATACTAACATTGGAAATAAATATGCCCTACTTTTTAAAGATAGTTATATAATTTGTAGTAAGGGAAATGAGATGATCCATTTTTAAATTACTTATTTAAGAAGTGTAAAGTAGTGTATTCTTTCCTAATGTCTAGAACTTGAATAAAATTTAGACATAGTCATTTATTGTCTAGACAATTTAGTTTAACTATTTAAAATCCATCAGTATCAGAAGGGGTTTTGTGAATATTATAGTAATTTCGATAGTTGAGATCATAAGTCAGTTAAAGCTAGACAATCATGGAAAACCTGGAAGCATTCCAACACCCCTTTCGTCCTATTGTGGGACTCCTCAACAGTGCGCATTCATTATCCCACCTCGCGCGATTCGAACCCAGGACCTATCGGTCTCGCGCATGATCGCTTAACCTCTAGACCACTGAGATGGCCAGCAACCAACGGTGTAAATGTCTAACTTCAACTAATCCACGAAATTGAGCGACACATCCATCATTTTCTTCAGTGAGTTACTATTTCACAACAGACCCGGTTGAACTTATTTATTTCTTATTCCTTAATATGGGAGCTTAGATGAAATTCAGTAATTAATCAACTTATCACTTAATCATTATCGTATCATTTCTCATATATAAACATGCTACCAGTGGAATTTATAGGTTTGAGTTAATAATCCTCTTGTTTAAATGTGAATTTTCAGAACAATTTAGAAAGAATAAACACTTGAAGAAATTGCAAAGAAGACTTAGCATCGGCTTTCATTTGTTGTTAAAAATTCAAAAATATCGTAAGAGTTTCAGGAAACATGAAAAGAAAGCTGGTGTTTAGTCGTGGATGGTCACTGGTGAGAAACCTCACACTAGGATGAGACAGCCTTGGAGTGCTATCAGGTTTTTCATGGTGCTCTAACTTAAGTTGATTCATGATGTCCACTATTAAAATCTATTAGTTAAAATGTACTTAAATTATAATTTTTATTTCACAGTTTTATTTATTAAGAAGAAAAATGCCGGTACGAGATTCAAAGTTGTATGCCAATTACAAATAATCATGTTCATTAGAGATACTTATGTAACAGTAATATACAGTTGAAGTAATAACAATCAATAAACTACAGTTTGTATCCACACGTACTTAAAACATTTATCTTGATCTCTTTAGAATAAATCAGTTGTCTGTATATTTGATTCATATTTTTGTTTCATGACCGTGATTGATTTAATCCTAGAAATGTTTTATCTTTAAAGAAAGTATTTTAATGAAAACTGTTTGTTTGATCTTGACTTGTAGAATGATACACAATTCAATTAAACCACTTTTAAGGTGATTATTTAAATCTGATTAATTCAGATGAATTTTTATCAAAACCAAACGTTTTATAGTTTATATCAATAAGTGATAACAGTTAAAAAACCATTGAAAAACTATAAAGCATTGGACAGCTGTTCGATTCTAGTATGGGACACCTCAGCGACAGAGATCATCCATGACATTATAGGACATTTGAATTCAGGACTCTCAGGTCTCCTGATGAGTGTGTAACTTTTAAACCACTGAGTCACCATTCAATGGATCATATTTGTAGATTTAGATAGTTCACGGTGTTGATCAACCATCTTTTAGTGCCACTGGTCGATAAGTGGCACATTATCAATATGATTGAAATCCATTGAGTACAGCTTTCTAGTAAGACTCCAACAATTTCCTCTTGAAATTAGACACCAGTGAGCATATAACTGTTACAAGAAATGGTACCATTTTTTAAATCTGAAATAAAATCAGAGCTGAAACTGATTTCCTTGTAAATATTTTATGAACTGAGAGAGTTTTATATAACTTATTATTAATTTTCAACATGAACCAGCGAATCACTAAAGACCCAGTTAGTATTGAACAGATTTTTTTTCTAGTTTCACTACACACCCTGAAATTCATTCATGCAAGATTGATCCAAGAGCTTTCAGCTGCTTCAACGACCATTATATCTCTAGAAAATTATATTGAAATTATCCCATTCATATGATCCTTTCAAGATAAGTGGTAATGATTATTCACTAACCTGTTTAATCTAGTTGACTCCAGTTTCTTTTAGTTTCCCCATTAGAACTATTGTAACTTGTGCCCTGTGTCCTATTAATGTATAACGTAATGATACCACCAATTAGATAACAGTGAATTATCGACCGGATCAATGACGCATAAAACCCGTACGGGCAGTCTAGAGTCCTTATCCGTCCTGCTTACCGCCTAGCCTTGCCTGTTAAGTCCAGAAAACCAATCTCAGCCTCTGCGATATAAATCATTTATTTCAAACATATTAGGTTAATATATCAGCCAAACAGACCACATTGTACAATAAAATAAGAAACAACATTTGTACAAGATTTAGCCAAATAAGGCTGTGAATGTGGGAGATAGTAAATGACAGACAGGTCATAACTCAAGAATGGTAAATCGTATAATAATAGTTCATAGGTCAAAATAAAGCTTATGATAAGAGGAACAATAATATAAATAGGTTAGTTATTTAGCAATCATACGATAACAATATACATATATTATTAGTCCATAAATTGATTCCAACAGTTATCATTCATTATTCTCACTGGGATACAACAAGAATTAATTACCAGTATAAGGGGTTGTGGAGATTATTAAGTTTTAATTAAGATCATGAACCGATTGATGTTAGGCCGCCGCCGGAAACCTGGAAGCACTGGACAGTCGTTTCTTCCTATTTTGGGACTCTTCAACAGTGCGCATTTACGATCCTGCTCGTGGGATTCAAATCCAGGGCCTTCGGTCTCGCGCGCGAACGCCTAACCTACTAGACCATTGAGCCCGGTATCCGATGTTTTCAGTATCTAATATCAAATTAAATTTGTCAATAATAAGGATGTCATTATTAATTTCTAACAAATGTTTCTATGAAATTATCATTAAAACACTAAGATAGATTTCATTTGTGAAATCAATTTCATATAACCAATATAACTTTTCAATACATATTGGCATCTATGAATTCCCATAGTAATTGAATATTCATAATGAATAACAGAAAAATAATAACGTTTGAGTTCTAGTTTTCCTTTAATTCGAAATGAGGAAAAAAAACAGTTTCCCATTTTTTAAAATTTTTTTTAAAACTTTTTTTCCCAATTTTTTGATCATTTCATTTTCATTTCAGTTCATGAGGAGAAAAAAAAATCAATAAATCTAATTATTAGAATGAAAACAATCGAATTTATTGTGAGTTTTATTCGTGATCTAGTTTGTTTTGTTTGTTTTTGGCAAAATGATTTATGCGTTACATTCTATTTCAATGTTCAATATTTACAAATCATGTCGAACAAATGGGAATTTTATTAGAATATATTGAAGAAAACTTTAGTTAAAACAAAACAACAGTTGAATTGAATTATGTAAGTGATAAAAGTGAATAATGTTGTTAATGGTTAGATGAATATATCATTATGTAATACTTACTTACGTCTGTTACTCCCAGTGGAACATAAGCCGACGACCATAATTCTTCAATTCATTCTGTCCTGAATGCTCCTTTCTAGTTTTATTCAATCGTTGTTAATTGTTTTAATGTCTGTCACTATTTCTTGGCATAATGTGTTCTTTGGTCTTCTTCTCCTCCTTTGGCTTGAGGACTTTAAGTGAGGGCTTGCCATGTGACACAGTTGGATGCTTTCCTCAATATGTGTCATATCCACTTATAGCGCTTCTTCCTGATTTCTTCCATCTCTGGAACCTGGTTTGTTTTCTTCCAAAGTAGGTTGTTGCTGATAGTATCTGGCCATCGGATCCGAAGTATTTTGCGTAAACAACTGTTAATAATCACTTGTACTTTCTGGATGAATGCTTTCGTAGTTCTACAAGTTTCCGTCCCATACAGTAACTATATAATACTAGAGAGACATTATTTTTTCTACCAAAATGTCAATTGTAATCATTTAGTGGAAATTATTAGTTCATTAGTCCATTTACATTCAATTAAAGCTTCTTAGTGTGCCTAAGAAAATGGTTTTTAATGAATCTAAAAGTTGATTCTCAGTCAGTCAATCAGTCAGCTACAACGTAGGACCATGCACATATATGCATTGGTCCAAGTTGCCATACCTCATTAACACAACAAGATGGGCACCGGATACATAAAAGTAGTTAATTCAGAGGTGGTAATATGTAAAAGAAAGATTGCATGTAAGGATATAGTACAAGAAGAAACAATTAGTTAGTAGAAAGAAAGATATGAAGCGATTTTAATCTCTTAGTTTAAGGCAAGATAGCGAGTGTATACACCTATGCCATTGTGATCGATTTTGAGCTATGTCACCAAGAGTCTCCAACCATTGGTTACGATAGTCACGCGGACCCCAACCAAGTAGCCTGCATCTACTAACATGGCTCAGACTAGAAGTTAGTGACTTTGTGGACTGATGCCACGTTTTGGTTTGGCCGCCCCTAACTTTCTTCTAACCATCTTCAACACCGGTTAGCATTGCACGTCGTGGTAATCGGTGTTCCAACACCGGTTAGAAGTTGATTCTAGTTTAAAAATTACCAATTAATATACTTACACAGTACTTTGAAAGTGTGATAAACTAAATCTCAAGTCAATATAATTGCGTAATGGCTTAAAATGTTATTTCATTGAAGATTATTTAAATGCTTTAAAATTCTGAATGCTTCAACTTTGACTGAATAAACATTATTGGAGATGTTCATTGATTATATTAATTTCAAGCAGTAAAATCTCACTTTTTTTACTTATGCTACTGTAATAACTTTATAATCTATTCATCTTACCATTCTTATTAGAATAGGAAAATAGCTCAATATCGTCACGGAATATTAACAGGCATAGATATTTCTGACTTATTTTTAGTCGAACAGTATTTTGAAATGACATTTAATGCTAATAGTATATGCTCCACTCATATGTAGTTCAGTATGAATTACAAGTGTATATGGAATGTGATAGATGATAAGAAATGAATACGAAAATTATTTAACCAAATAATTCAGCATATTTTGTATCAGCAGTATAAGTTTGGTGGAGATTGTCAAATTTAATTGTGATCAAGAACCAATCTAAATTAGATAGTCGTTGAAAACCTAGAAGCAATGAACAACTAGTAAGTCCTATACTTGAATGAAACTGGTATCTAATCCATTCCGATTTTCAATGGTTATCTAACTCAGATTGATTTGTTATCACAATAATATTCGTATTCATAATTGTGAATGTAAAATATTACAGTGAGAATGATCATGATTGTTCAATGTGTATAAACAATCAAGTTTTTCAAGAATCCAACGCCAACTCAATAATTCATCAAATAAAACAACAGTCAATCAAATGGTGTTTAATACAAAGAATTTAAAATAAAATTGAGTGTTATCATATTCTTTCATAAAGTAAAAGGATGCTGAATTAACAGAATGTTAATCTAATTGCTAAACTGTTGTATGCTATTAGATTCAACTTATAAGTTGTCTTTTCTATTCGTAGAGTGAATGATAATTTAATAGTCGCTATGATAGAACTAATATTGAAATCAGAAAGGTGTTATGTATTATTTAGTAAATGTAATAAAAGTATTACTATTTAATGGCCACAAATTGTTAAGCATATCTATGTTTCGTTCACATGTATATAAGTGATAATATCGGTATCACATTAATTTCATTTTATCGATCTTAACAGTGATAATCAAGAAAACGTATAGCACTAATGAAAAACCACAAACCTTGTAGATAAACAATATACCAAGGAATTCCATCAATTCAAAAATAATTAAAAACATTCAATAAATGAAGTTCCCCAACATGAAGTTTTTAACTTCCACCATCTTTTTTAACAAAGCTCCTAGTTGTAAGTTGCTGAAACTGTGGTGTATGCTACTGATATCGACAGATATAAGTAGTATGTATCATCAATCAAAAATGAAATATCTGGTGACAGAAGGTTAAGAAGAACAAAGAAAAGAGAACAAGAACAAAGAATAATTGTTGTGGAAATGAGGTAATAGTGAAGTCTGAGATAATTGACTGACATTTTGCAAATGAAGTATTTACTGTATGGTTCTCAGAATTTTGCGTTCAAATATGTAGTCGATTGATCCCACATGTGTCCTCGTTCATTGCAAAATCACATTATCAAACTAATGTGAAGCAGTTACCAACAGATTTCTGACTAATGAAATTATCATCAACTATCAGTTAAAAATACAACGATTCTAAGTGGTTAGAGATAGTCAATAAGTAACTCTGGACCTAGGTTTTTATGCTAATTCTAATTGGTCAGTAGGACGTACCTTCAATCTCAAGGAAATTGATAATCTTTATAAGATTCAAGCACAAGTCATTCGGCTTCAAAAGGTCTGGCATTTTCACCTTCAATCACCTAAGATAGCAATATAATGCACATTATGTTGGCTATATTACAACTTAATCAATAGAATTAGATTGAAATCATGAGTCAGTTGAAGTTAGACCACCATGGAAAACCTGGAAGCACTTGACGGCCGTTTCGTCCTAGTACGGTGGCGCAACTTCGTGGATTGGTTGAAGTTAGACATTAACACCGTTGGATGCGAAGCAGCTCAGTGGTCTAGTGGTTAAGTACTCGCGCGCGAAACCAGTAGGTCCTGGGCTCGAATCTCGCAGGGTGCGGGGTCGTGGATGCGCACTGCTGAGGGGTCCCGTACTAGGACGAAACGGCTTTGGAGTGCTTTCAGGTTTTTCATGGCGGTCTGGCTTCAACTGACCCATGATTTTATTCTGTGAAATTTCTAAAATCTCCACAAACCCCTTCTGAGAATTAGATTACCTCTGAAAGACTAGATAACCATGATATTGGTCAAAAATCATTGATCAATCAAAGAAATTGAAATACTTTCTAATGAATTACTGTAATTCAAAACAATTATAATGATTATTCAATTCTAAGTGTACATGGACAATCATTATTACAATTTATGTATACATTATATAACAATATCATATACACATTATCGTACTACATGGATAATTTAAAAAATAATGTTTTACTGGAGTAAGTTAGACAAGAACATTTCTGACAAACTAATTTTACTCATCCTCTATTCAACTATTATAACATTGAAATAGAAAGGAATTCACGTAGAAGCAAAAAATAATAATGATAAAAAACAAGATACTACTTGTATCATCTGATTAATTAATTATCATTATCTAAATAGTTGAAAACATTTATCATAAAAGCATAATAGTGATTTTATTCTTAAATAACTATGGAATAAGTATGTTCATAATAAACTAATAACTTAAGTAATTCTATTATATATCATATGATATATGTATAATTTCAATAGTTGAAATCATGAGTCAGTTGAAGCTAGACTACCATGGAAACCCTGGAAACACTGGACGGCCGTTCCGCCCTAGTATGGGACTCCTCAGCAGTGTGCATCCATGACCCCAACCCCCCTCGCGAGATTCGAAAACAGGATCTATCAGTCTCGCGCGCGAGCTCTTAACCACTAGACCACTGAGCCGGCATGCAACTGTGTTAATGTCTAACTTCAACCAATTCACGAAATTGAGCCACCGTCCTGGGTTCGAATCTCGCGGGTGGCGGGATCATGGAGGAGTTTCACAATAGGATGAAACGGCCGTCCAGTGCTTTCAGGTTTTTCATGGTGGTCTAGATTCAATTGACTCATGATTTAAACTATTGAAATTACTAAAATCTCCACAAATCCCCTTCTGATAATATGCATAATTGTTAATTTTATTTATTTCATTTCATTTTTTGTAATAATTTAAGTTTTACATGACGTTGTTCATGAATACAATAGCTTAATGGTAATGTTTCAAACCATAAATCATGTAGTAAAGGAATTCGAACTCCACTAAGAATGTCAGCTCTTATAAGATTCCATGTTGATGATTAGCACAAATGTAAGTTCATTATTTTGTGTAGAGTACTCCTAATTAGTTTAACATCTCGAAATGATGCACATTATATCGAGTCACTGAAACTCGTCAATCAATAGAATTTATTCAATAATAGGAAATAAACAAGCATGACATTAATCATTAGTCAGTCAATTGTATGAATTCAACTAATTGCATAGTTAACTCTAAGTGATTTGTGACACTAGAGGGTTATGTTTAACAATCGAACTATGGATTTATTCAATAATACTTTTGTAATAAGATAAATAAAAATGTTTCTTTTTTTACATAAGATTTGTGAGTCTCTTATTTAACTGTTATTAGTGATACTGATTTTAAATGGTAGAATCTATTACAAAAATAATTTAGTAAATTAAATATTCACATTATGATATGAATGTTCGTGAGCGGCCTATGCTCTTCGATAAGGGGTAACAAGTGTAAGTAAGTATGTAATGATATTGAAAGCCCAAAGTGAACAAAGAAATATTTCATTTCAATCAGATCCTTGTCAATGCCTTATACTGATATATAAGTTTTATAGCTACGAATGAAATCGATATCCAATTAATGGGGGGGGTCAGTTTAATCATGTACCCTTTAAAAACAGTAATCAGTTAAAATCTCAAAACAGATATGAAGAATGTAACAGATCTAACAAAACGTTTATGTAATCAGTTGATTATAAAAAAAATAATTGCGTAAAAATGAGTTAAGTAAGTTCGAAATTAAGCAACTGCATATAAATGTTTAGTTTTATTTGTAAAATTAATAATCCGTAATTGATATAAAATGGATGAAGAAAACACTGGGTAATCAAATTAATAAGATAGATAGACCATGTAATTTAAAGATTAGTTTTATTGGTGTGTATACATGTGTCTTCTACTGTGTATGGAATGTAAAGTCTAGAAATATGAGTCAAGTTTAACTGGTTAACTTTGTCTTGATATAGTGACTACAATTTAATAAATGTATCTAAACAGAGTTTCTCGTTGTTCTCTTTTCTCATTTGGTTCACCAAGGGGGGAGGGCGAGGTATTTGCCTGATTATACGTCAAACATAACAAACATTACAAGAGCAGTTGAACTAATAAATACACACAGAGACGGTGAAACTAGGCATTTTATTTTTATTTAGTGATATTACTAATAGCTAGCAGAGTATAACATAATGCAATTGTATAATATGTTCATTCTTTGGTTTTTCTTATAAGTCATATGATAATCTCGCCAACTATATCACATTTAAAGCGTAATTCTACAAATAAACTTTTCTTTTGCACTGTTGGTGGTTTTACTTTAGGGCATATGCTTTATTAAGAGCTTTGATAAGTATTCGCTTTTACTCAGTAGATCGTGGATAAGTTTTAGTTCTGCTTTGAAAGTATTTTCAGAATAAATGATTTTAGTTCTGTAAACCAAACATCTAAATTGATTTAGCTTATATTATAATGAAACAAAGCTCAATAAAAAATGTTTATATTGACTTGGAGTAGTTGATTTACCTACAAAACTGAATTTATCAAATCACTGATGGTTAAAGCTATTGTAGTGTATGATATTTATGTCGACAGATGTAATTAGTATGTAACACCAGTGGAAAATGGAAAACTTGTTAGTAGAATGTTGAGAAGATCAAATAGAAGAGAGTAAGAACAGAGAGTAATGGATATAGAATAGAATGAACAATAAATTCTGAGACAATTAATGGACATCTTACATTTTACCAAAAAAACTTTATAATTCTATGTCACATTACATTTGGTCATTCCTACCTGTTTTCATTCATTACACCAACTCAAGCCAGTCATTTTGGGTTATAATCAAATTTACAGTAGTCATAAATTAGTAATATTTTGAAAATGTTTATGACAATCAGTCCCTTTTATAAATTTCGATAGAACAATGAGAAGATAGAGTTGATCTGAAAAATGTGATATATTTTCGCTGTACATTTCGAACAATCTGATCACATACATAATTGTCAGGGAATTTTATTTGGGAATTAATAAAGGTCAATTAAATGAAAGTTCAAGTTAAGAAGTAACAAAGGAGAGAAACAATTTTGCAAAGTATAGAAAGAATAAGAAATTGTCACGTAATCCTAAGCTATAGAATGACTTATTGATTACCAAGGTAAATTCAAAATTGTTTTTGTACACATAAGGGAGGTTTAAATCTACGAATAGCCAAGACTTCAATAAACTTGAGAATTCGTCTTTGACAATTTCTATACAATCTTCTAAAAGCTGTATTAATGTCAATTTTGTGCCTCATTTCAATTATATGTTTCGTTATCGATAAACCTGGTTTTCTACCTCCCATGTTGATCGAATCATTTGACACATTGATTTTGAAGCCATCTAGGCAAATGTTCAATGACTCTTGATTGCATTGTTCGATTACTTCTCCCTATGTATGTGTATCCACACAAACATGTAAATTGGTAAATACAATGAGATGTGATGTAATCATTAGTACATTGTCTAGGTCTATTTAGAATCATGGGCTAATTGAGCAGTATAATAAGTTTTCTCGATGTCTGCTCCCAATTTCTGTCTTAAAACTATACTGTCGGATTCATCTCTATATGATAAATGGCTATAAACTTTTTTCTTTGGAATTGAAAATGTTTATACAATCTCATGATCTTTTTACCTTTTTGTTTTCAAAAAGTATAATCAATTATATAAGAACTTTTGTTTAAATGTAAACAAATAGTTTCCTAGTAATTGGGCGCCGAGTGAATATGAGATATTAAAGAAGAACAATCAATAATTTGAAAATGTTTCATAATTTATTGAATTTAATTCAATGATTTAATACATTTTCATTGTTCATTAATTTTGAATATTTACATTATAGATGGTTCATTTTCAATGAAGGTAAAAGAGTGTCATTTAGATTTATTTATTTTTAAAAATTTCCTCTCTACCTACTTCAATTAAGATAATCATGTTATATCTTTATTTGGTTAAAACAAAAAAAATAATTAAATTGTAACTTAGATAGCCTACCTACTGTATGGAGATGAAACATGGAGAACTGCTATAATCAACATAAAGAAGGTACAGTTATTTAAAAATTATTGCCTACACAAGACACTGAACAACCATTGATCGGACACTATCAGCAATATCATTCTGTGGGAGAGAACAACACAAGTTCCAGATGAAGAGGAAATTAAGAAAAAAACGTTGGAAGTGGATAGGACATATATTATGGAAATCACCAAACTATACCAAACTGCAAACATTAACTTGAAATTCTGAAACGAAACGGAGAAGAGGAAGGCTAAATAATAAACATGATATTGGTCACTAATCACTGATAAATCAACTGTAAATATCTGTACTATACAAATAGTTAAATCTTAAACAGTGAAGATAGGCTACATGGGTTCGAATCACACAGAAAGAGACAGTTCTCTCAAGATTCAAAGTACATTTTGATGAGTAGTAGGTACCCTAAAGTTAAAGGTTTATTGCCGACTACTTACAACCATCTAACAGTACAATAATTCATTTGAAACAAATATCCCAAAATATTTCATCTGAGTTATACTAAAGAAAAATGATTTCCTCAAAATTTCTTTCCTTTCAAAACAAGTTTTGTACATTCTGTAATTTGAAATGACAACTTTGTAATTTCTACAATATTTCTCCAATAACACAGCAAATGTGATAACTCTTGAAAAAGTACAATTGTTTAGAATAGATTATTCATTTTAGTTTAGGAACATAAGAGTTGAATTGATGAGTCAATTGAAGCTAGAATTATTTTCACCATATATTTGCCTTAGTATAGCAACGTTATTTCACTACACGTGTATATGTTACGTCTGGAAATTTAACTGGCAAAGCATTTTATGATACCTTGAGCCAGAGTACATATGTGTCAGGCTCCACATTGATTATTACTGAATGGCTGATTGACTGATCGAGTCCAGATTTTATTCACTCTGCTCTACGCCATATTGTTTGTATGAAACTTGATGATACTACCAAGCTACGTAAACTGTGATAGTTGGAACATAAGTGCAAAATCTATGAAGTGGTGATTAGAAAGTTAATCCTTTAACCATATGACCAGTTCATAAATGAGTAGAGCAGAAGGAGCTTCATACAGTTCGTCATTTATTTTTATTCTTCGTATAAACTATTTTGGAATTAGTTTTGTGTGAATTCTTCAGACTATTGAAACAAATGCGGATTTGGTTTATTTGACCAAACTTTTGTTTCCGAAACCAGATTCCAACTGAGGAGGAAATTAGGAGAAGACGTTAGAAATGGATAGGACATACATTATGCAAATCACCAAACTGCATCACGAGGCGAGCCGTAACTTGGGATCCTTAAGGGAAGTGGAAAAGTGGAAGGCCAAAGAACGCATTACGTCGGGAAATGGAAGTAGATACTTAAAAAGGATGAATAACAGCTGAAAAGAACTTGAAAGAATTGCCTAGGATAGGATTGGATGGAGAGTGGTTGTGGGCGGCCTATTCTCCTCCACGAGGAGTAACAGGCATAAGTTGAATAGCATAGATTTGTACTTAGAAAATGAATTTTATATTGTGAATCCTATAAATTACTGTCTGTTTGAAGTCCACTTTGTCATGTGAAGTATTTCGTAAAGTAAAAACAACCAATTTTGCAGGATGAAGTAAATTTTTCTAATTCCTTATGTTCTAAATCTGTCACATACGCATTGATTTGTATCAATAAATGGTTGAACAAAATTCTATTGAAATAATGAACTGATCTATGTTAAACCACTAGTATAACTCTGAAAGCACTGAATGACCATTTCGTCCTAGTATTGAACTACTCAGAAGTGCGCATCCACAACTCTCCGAACGGGTATCGAGTCCAGGATCTCCAGTTTCGCGTACGAACTCTCAACATCCAAACCACTGAAGTAAGACCCAATCGTAAACAAGTTTAACGTCTATCAATTCACGACCATCTTCAATTTTCTTCGACACAGTTTAGCTTCACTAGTTTTAATCTACTGCTCTACAAATATAATTTATTGTGCATCTGGTATTCAGTCATTAAATTCAGTAGTGAAGATTACAACTAACTTCCAAATGTATGTAAGTTCGATTTGTAAACTGAAGGAATAAGCGAAAAAACGGAGAAAATAGCCTCAGTTGCATGTAAAAAATATTTGTAAATTGTTATGATCACAATAGGCGAAATTACAAAATTAATAGTAAGTACCAAGAAGCAATAACAATCATAATAATGGTGATAATAACAATGTTTAAAAAGAGTATAAAGAAACAATAATATTCGAATGGCTAAACTGACAGGGGTTTAATATTTTAGTTAACAAAGTTAAAACAATAAGACTAATTACATTAATCATAGGATAGAAATATGGACTTGAATACAATAAACAATAAAAATGCTACTGTGATTAAATAAAAGTTGGTAGGAAGTAAGAGCAATGTTTGTAGAGATTATAGGTTAAACAAACAAGATAGAATTTCAAGCGTTTTCTGCAAAAGTAGAACATGAGGAAGAGGAGGGTAATAGTGGATTGATTTTTGTGACAATGTCAGATGAACCAAAAGTTCATCTTTAGCTTACATATACAAGAGTTACGACGGTGAGCAATTGCAAACTATACATGCTGTACTACTGCATTAATAAATTTTGTTGATCACATAAACAATACATTTGTTAGCTTTACATACATTGACCATATGGTTGTTTAAAAAAGTCCTTGTTATTATTTCATATTGAGGAATAATGCAACTCTAGCTACGTTTTAATGAACTGGATAGATAGAATGCGGTCAGAAGTGAATCTACCTGCCTCCCGATGTGTTGATGTTCACACAGTATTTCTGATATAGTACCTTTCGCTCCAAACGCCAAAGTATTATTTGCTGAGATAATTAATGATAATAATCACTAGCCACTAGAACTCGATATCAACCACGGGATCATTCAAGCCTATGAATAAAGATGTATATAAGCAATACAATCTTTGAATTGAAATCCGAACTATCGGACCGACTGATTTTCAAGCGTATTTCAAGTCAGTTCATCTATGATTATCCTCTTAATTTGTTTAACAGCAAATTTCTTTTATTTTGATAAATTTAGATCATTTTTTTCTTGAGATCTTTTTGTTACATCTAACATTAAATTGCCCGCGGATATGCTTAACTGGCTTGTGCTTCATAGTGAGACGCCGAATCCAACGATGTGTGGTGAAAACTCTACAATTGGTGATATGGATTTACTCGACCTGGAAAATAAATTTAACTAATATATGAATACACTACTTTTTATATATACTATATATATAATTAGAAATTGAGTAGTATTTAACAGTGTAAATAAATTTAAAAGATCATACAACTAAACATTGATAATTGACAAACATAACTAATTGATTAAGTCGTATAATTACACTTCAAGAATTGAATACAAGTCTCAGATGATTGGAACAAAATCGAGTTCAGTTGATGAATTCATTACTCTCAGTATTACACTTATGATCCATGTCCATATAGTCCTTTTTGTAATTAGTTTTCTGTAATATACATATATACTGCAGGGGTGTACAGTTTTTAATGTCTGTGGTGATTATCTCGTTCTTTAGAATTGATATTTCATTACTTAAGGGTTCTTTTGTTTACATTATAGAACAATCCAAACAATGGATTAATAAACTATTCGGTACTTCCTGACTTCCGATAATTATTCATTTGATTTTGATCTGAGACTTCACTCAAAACTATTCTGTACAAACATTTCAACCAATCAAAAAAATCGATTTTAATACAAAGTTAAATATTTCGAGTGATTTTCAAATACTGAAATTTGCCATCCCTACAAAAATTATGATATTGAAAAAAAAATACTAAAGATTAATCTTAATTTTATTGGCCGAAACCTTTACTGATTGTAACTTTAACTGGAATGTAAAAAAAGAAACGTAAATATTTGAAGCAATAAGTAGAGATTAACATCTTTGGATGCCAGCTCAATAGAGCACCAGACCGAAAGCCGTGGGTCCGAGTCCTGCATTCGTGTATGTGCTCTAGTGATGAGTCTCATATTAGGATGAAACTGTTATCTAGTGCTTCTAGGCTTTAGGTGGTGGTCTAGATTAGATCGACTCGTGAATTCAACTGTTAAAATACTACAATCTCCATAAATCCCTATGATAATAAGCAGGAAAATGTTGAGAAATAATATCAATAAACTGTCACGTGTTTTTTCCCAGTTTTCGGTGCTTATTCAAATACTATTAATTGATTATCAGTTTAGGTGTTGTAGAGATTGATAAGTTCTTGATTGAAATCATGAGTCAATTGTAGCTAGACCACCATGGAAAACCGAGACCGATAGGTCCTGGGTTCGAATGTCGAGGGGTGTGGGGTCGTGGATGCGCACTGCTGAGGATTCTTATACTAGGACGAAACGGCCTTGGAGTGCTTCTAGGTTTTCCATGATGGTCTAGCTCCAGTTGACTCATGATATCAATCCAAAAAATATTAACTGATTCTTAAAATTATCAAATCTTTTTTTTCAGAATAATGGTATTATCATTTTAAAGATAACAATAGGAAACGATTAGTTACAATTAATGTTCAATAGTGAACTATTGAAAATATGAAGTGAAATGTAATCAAAAATTATATATTAATCGTTAACTATGACTGGACATTTGAATGATAATACTGCAAATACATCGTATAAATTATCAAGATTGTCCAATGAAATCAAATTTGCATAGTAACAATGTCTTTTTATGAGACTCATAATTCACTGAACTTTTATTTTAAAATAACTTTTAAAAATCTATAGGTTGAATTCATGAGTCGATTAAAGCTAGACCGCAATGGAAAACCTAGAAGTACCGGATAGTCAATTAGTCCTAGTATGGGATTCCCTAGTAGTGAGCATTCATGATCCCGCTTGCGGAATCTCGCAGTAGGACGAAATGGCCGTCTGGTACTTCCAGTTTTTTTCATAGTGGTCTAGCTTTAATAGACTCATGAATTCAACTATTAAATTACTACAATCTCCACAAAACTCCCTTTCTGATAATCTTTAAAGAGTTTAAATAATTGCAGTTGAGTTTAAAACCTGTGGTTCACATCATTATTCTCCATCATAATTATGATTTAGAATTTTTTTAGCATTCTCTAATATTTTCCATGCTATTGAAAAAAAATCTAGAAACATAGAAAACTTTACTAAGTCAATTAAATAGTCTAAATGTAAACATTGTCACTGATGTAAATATAAGCAACCATATTCTATCTTCAGTAAAAATGGAAAATAGCTTTCATTACTTAAAACTTATCATTTAGTGTCAAAACAAAATATCGTTATGAACCCATTCACACTTTTTAACTGTTTCATTTAATTCAAAGGCGTTAGAATGATCTCCGATTATCTGATATTGAGTTATTTAATTCTAGTTGTTTTGTTAAAGAATACACAGTTTTATAAGTCATATTCCGAACTGATTTTTACCGTTATTGTTTGAGTGTTGCTAATTTTACTATACCCGAATGTTACGTTTTTCTGAAATATATATCAGAGTTATTCTACTTCTTGAATATATATTCAGTTTACATGTACTCCTGGCTTTTTCTTGCGTTTCATATTTTAGGGTAAGTGATTGAATGTTCGTATGTGTGTGTGTGCGTGTGCGTATCAGTGGCCGTACTATGGAGTTCACATAAAATGCGAAATTATATTAAAAGAATTTCAATCTTTCATAATTAAAACTTAACATGGATCAAAATCAAATCCTAATCCTAAGGTATAATAAAAGATAAATTTAATCAGACTGATTATAAGTCACTTAAAATATTGAACAAGTGCGACCATTTACTAAACTGAGTAGTAGAATTACATTGTTGTCAATGTAATTATCGACAGTTCATCATATTTGTGAAAGCCAGAGCGGCTTATGTCAATCTGGGCCACCTTTGGTGCCTTCGTGATGTCAGTCTGGCTGTAAAAGGTCGGATCTACAACGCATCGATGAGAGCAGTTCTGCTCTATGCTTGTGAAAAATGGCCTCTCCGAGTTGAGGATGTTAGACGACTCTGTGTGTTTGATCATCGTTGTCTCTGAAGGATCAGTGACATCCGAAGGAAACACCATGTTAGTAATACAGAGGTTCGGCATCGTGTGTCCGGGCACAGAGATGATAATTCAATTGGTGTCACCATCTTGAAACACCGACTTCGGTGGCTTGGACATGCTCTACGAATGTCGTCCCAAAGAATTCCACGTCGTGCATTATTTTCCGATGTTGGGACTGGTTGGAAAAAGCGGAGTGGTAGTCAGTGAATGACATGGTGTCGTGGTATGAAAGGAAGCTGCAAAGGGTTGGCTTCTGTTGGTCTTTCACGACTCCCTGGCTGGGGTCAGAGAGATGCTGCTACACAGTGGTTAGAGACGTTATCAGATATGGCTCAGAATGCAAGCCAATTGTGGTCCTGCTGCAAGCTTCTTTTAATTTCTTCATAAAACGTGGTTGTTTCTTCCTTAACTGAAAGATTCCTTCTGATAGTACCTTTCTGTTTCCCCCATTATTACTATTATCATTATTACACTACCTTACACTAATCTGTTCGTTATTATTCTTTTTCTTTAACGCTCCTTACCTTTTCTTCTTTTCCTCCTTCTCTTCAAATTCTCATTGTTTTGTGTGGCGCATATATGTTTGGTGCCCTCTTGTACCAATATTTATGTGTTCAAATAAATAATAAGTAGTTGTCAATGTAAAATGGTTGGATGTTAATGAAAAAAACTCCATGGCCATAAATTACATGATTTTTAACACTTGCAAAAGAACATATTTCGAATCTTCATAACTGATTTCTTTTGTTGTTTTCATATCTAAGTCACATACAACAGTAACCATATGTAACCACTGAATTATTCTAATAATGACTGATCAGCTTTTTGGAATTAGTTAAAACAAGGATTTCCTAACCTATATTTTCACGAAATTTTGAACTGATGCAAATAATTTGTAGTTCAAGTAGTTACATTTACTGATTTATCTTTCTCTGAATTAAATAGATTAACTGAGAAGATATCATTGTCATTCTGAATAAAAGAACATCATTAACTACTTTAAGTGAAAGCGAGCTTTTTATTTATTCCCAAGGGGTTGAATAGGTGTATACTGATGAGTTGTTCTGGAACTGAATGCCTTTTATTTCTCTAATTATCCACACTTTTCTTTGGATCGCTATTAACCATCATGTTCAAAAATGGTTTTGGTATTTAGTAATCTTATGTGAATAATTATCATGTGCTCACTGGTGACTAGTTTCTAAAGGATATTTCCAGAGTTTTAGTAAGAAGCAGCAATTGATGGATTCAAACCATGTCGGATGTGAAGAAAATACATACTGAAGACAATGGGAAACGATCGTGCAATATTGTGGGACAAATTGAAGTTAGACTTGTTCACCCCTGGATCCCAGTTCTGTGGTCTAGAGACTAGGCGTTTGTGTGCAGAGATGAAGCTGCTTCGTCCGATTCCCAACTGTGGTTCTTTGATTGCTTACTGCTAAGATCTCATACTAAGAAGAAGCCCTGTCCAGTGCCTCTAGATTTTCGATGGTTGTCTAGCTTAGGTGGATCCCTATACTCTTGACCAATAGTTCCAATGAAATTGTCAAAAGTTGGAAGACTAGATCAGTTTATTTCAACACACTAGTATTGAGACATCGTGCTCACTGTCAGACACAACGATGCTAAGTTCAGAGACCTAGAAAATTATGCGTTTCGACAGCTGATGATCATTGAATCGTGATGAAACAGCCGTTAAACGCTCCGTGGTTTCCAGTATCTATCCAGTTGAAATTAGTCCGTGACGAAAACCATTATCAAACCCAAATGAATACTGTGTAATTGCATTATAATAGTGTAATGTGTTTTTTTCTATCAATCCATGTTCATTTTAAAGAAGATAAAATATATTTAATCATTAAATGAATGTTTTAACAAGTTGATGAATGACTCTGATTATTTGTTTATGATTAAAAAGATGCAATTCATAATGGATAGTACATAACTACTGACTTACATCAACGATAACAGTATATTTGGTAAATGAAGAAGGAACGAATTGAGCGAAGAAATTTCTCTTCAATTAGTTTTTCCTCATGGCTCTACATTAAGTTGCGTAATATATGAAAAGAGAAGGAACAGAATTTTTTAATGGATGGTCAATAGGATAGTAGTTACGTAAGAACCAAGAGATGAATGGTGAGAAGTTATAAAGTTCAAAAGCAACAGAAACAAAATTACAAAAGTTTAAAAAAAACAAAAAACAAGTGGAAGAAGTATGAAAAATAGTTCTTTTGACGGAAATGTTATACTGATGGCCAGGGCAGAGAAAGTGGTTGTACGAATCTCTTTTGAATGCAAGGGTCAGGTTTGTGAACATGGATTGCGATGGCTTCCTCAATGTGCAAGAGGCGCACTCGTAAACCATGTGGCAAATTTGATGGGATATTGTAGATAACCTTAAAAGCTTTATTCAATTCAACTTGATGACCTGTGTCAACCAAGTGAGAGAGAATAGAACTTTTAATCATATTTACTTGTCCTTTGCTTAATCATGACGGATGATGTTCTGTAATACGATAACGGACTTGCCGAATTGTACGCCCTATATAACTGGCTCCACAGGAGTAGTTGAAACGATAGATACACATAGATTTGGCGAATTCAGACAGTCTGTCTTTATTGGCTGTTCTTATTTTGGGATGGTTGTAGAAGATGGCATTTAATCTGGCAGCATTAAATGTATTTTGTACGGCTCTTTTTAGTTTCTGAGTCAAGATCTCTTCAACAGTGTCATTTATGAATTGTAGTTTTATGAATAGTACCTTCTTAGGGACAGTGAGTATCTTTGTCCTTATTTTCTTCTCCATCATATGTTTGTCGATGAATTTCATGGGATACCCATTCCTACTAAGTAGGTTCCGAATATTATTCAATTCTTTTTCAATGGTGTCTTCAGAGCAAATCGTTCTAGCCCGATTAGTCAAGATCTTTATCAAGTTCCTTTTGTATCCGATTGGAACTGCACAGTATATTTAATATATGGCTATCCAAATAATTTAAAATCTATACTTCATTCTCTTTAGGACTTAGCAACCAGATGTAACTACCTCTCAGTAAACTAATGTTTACACTTATATTCGAATACAGTACCAACACTCTATCTATTAACGTGTACAATAGATATAAAGCTATGTTTGGAATTTCCTTTTGTTATTATTCAAGGTTGTAATTAATCAGTTTTTTTTCTATGTATATGGTTATATCACAGGTTGTTGTTTTTTTCTCTCTATTATACATATTTGGTATGTAATTAACAGTGGAATGTTCCAAGTACACTTACAAAATTACTTTTCTTTAGATGACATTCATACAAAAATAGATTTTGAATCATGAATATGTATGTGTTATTTTTTAAAGCAAATAAATATCTAACATTTCTTATTTTAACTCTATACATATAGGCATATACATATATGCCTATATATGTGTATACAAATATGTATATGAATTAATATATTCTTATATATTGATATATTATCATTCACATTCATACTTAGATTTGTGTATCCACTTAGTCGGAATACTGGTTATATATATATTGTATACGTAAGTATGGTCGTAATGGCGGTACATACATTTTTTTATTTCGGTAAAAAAGGAGCAAATAGTTCAGTATATATATATATATATATATATATATATATATATATATATATTACTATATAAAAACTCCCTAAACTAAAACTGATTTTTCCTTTCATATTCTGTTCTTTTTTTCCTAATTCTTGTTTTTTTTCATTTCACCATTACATTTTCTTAAATATTAGAAAAGACGAGAGAGAGAGAGGGGAATAAATACAGGTTGTAGACAAAGTGTGGTTCAGTTACTAAGTTATTTTATTGATATTTAGAAATTAATGAGAATTATTATAATGGGGGATATTGATCAAAGAGTGGGGTGGTGGAGTGGGAGAATATCTAATAAACAAATGAAAACTTTAGTACTAATTTAGAAAAAAACATTTCATCATGACTTAGTGTATGATGAAAAAATCATGTTATGTAACTGTTTGATTTTAAATTGTAAGCCATAGGGATATTTATGTTTAATGACAAACACTTAACTACTAATCTAATAAATTAACGTCTATAACACTTAAAATAAACTAACATTGTGTATGTTAGTTTTGAGGTGAAACTATTCGGATAGATAATAAATTCACTGTATGAGTATACCTTGGCCGGACACTATTAGCAACAACGTACTGTGGGAGAGAACAAACCAGATCCCAGTGGAGGAAGAAATCAGGAAGAAGCGCTGGATATGAATAGGACACACATTGAGGAAAGCACCCAACTGCGTCACAAAACAAACCCTCACACGGAATCCTCAAGGCCAAAGGAAAAGAGGAAGACCAAAGAACACATTGCGCCGAGAAATGGAGATAGACATGAGAGAAATGAACAAGAATTGGATGGAACTAGAAAAGAAGGCCCAGGACAGAGTGGGTTGGAGAATGCTGGTCAGCGGCCTATGCTTTATTGGGAGTAACAGGCGTAAGTAAGTAAGTAAATAAGTACACCAGAATTGATTAAAAATCATTCAATATAGTATGGTAATCTAAACAAAATGCATTTCATTAGCTTATTTGTAGAGAATAACAAATTTTGAAATAGACTATCATTATGGAATCTTTGATAATCATTAAATAAGGACAATTGGTTATTATTTTTGTATGCAGCCAACTTTAGGACTTGCATAAATGGAAGTGCACTAATCAAAAACAAAAAATTACGGTAACAATGTCTATTTAGTAGTTTTTTATAGTTTAAATGGTTTTCCATTCGTTATTAACTTGTTTGTGGTAGATTTTCACGGATAATTTAAAACCTATCGTTTTATAAGCAAAAAGTTTGGGGAGATTGTTATTACTAATGAGCCTCGTATTACAATGAATGGATGCAGGTATATCCAACTGATGAGTCCGAAATAGGACGAAACGCGCGTCTTGGATTCCACCGCTAGCCACTATCCATATTTGCGTAAAAAGCTTGTGACCTAAGACAATACCCAGGCGATTCGCACAGGATGCACATATGCCAATATGAGACTAATCAATTGCAATCCTAAATAACAACGGTAAGATACAAGTAAAACAACACCAAATGAATTTATAATGAAATAGTTATACAATGTTTCCCGGTTTTTTGTTTCCTATCAACGAAGTCTCATTCTTGATGTTCACGAAAAAATATAATACAATTATATACACTAGTTATCTAAATACATGCATACATTATTGTGGTGTTTCTATGAATTTATGATTCTTTTGTACTTGATATCTACCTGATTTTGAATTCTAAATACAATACGTTCGTTTGTGTTCACCTAGTTCTATTTGGTTTAAATTGTGCTATTTAAGGGATTCCTAGTTCATATAATAATTCAAATACTTCTAATCAACACAATTATCATACTATAATATCCACAAAACCCATCTGATATTAATCAACATATGCTCACTAGTGACTGGCTTCAAGAGATATTTCCTGAAGTTCTAGTGAGAAGCCGTTACCAGTGGAGTTCAACCGGGTCTGTTATGAGATAGTAACTCACTGAAGACAACAGTGAACGGTGGGGCAATTTCGTGGATTAGTTGAGGTTAGAAATTTACACCGTTAGATACCAGCTCAGTGGTTTAGTGGTTAGGTGCTCGCGCGTGAAAATGATAGGTCCTGGGTTCGAAACTTGTGAGGCGGGATCATGGGTGTGCACTGCTGAGTAGTCTCACAATAGGAAGAAACATCCTTGAAGTTCTTCCAGATTTTCTATGTTGGTCTAACTTCAACTGATTCATGATCTTAACCATTGAAATTAAAATACAACCAATTTTAAGTTGACTCTTATGATATCCAAATCATATAAACTATTCAGTAAGTGAACATTATGTAATATATTATCTTTCTCTTCTATTATATAATGTATTAGGAAATATGGATGAAAATCATTCTTTTTAATATTCTTTTCTTAAATCTTAGTATTTTCATGTTTATCATATAAACCAGTTATTACGTTAGTTATTTTATGTAAACCTTGATTAACTTTAAACTACTGAAATGATTTAAATCAAAATTGTTGATTAAATCATTCACTGTTGATTTAACTTAACAAGAAGAAGAAAAAGAAGAAAAAAATAATAAAAAGAAACTTTCTTTAATGTTTTTTTTCACTTGACGTCATTCTTATCAATAAAGTAGTCAGTTGATGAATGGGTGTGTTTTTTGTTGTTAATGAAGTTACAATTATTATTATTATTATTATTATTACTGAATAAATAAAATGATGAGAAAAAAAGAATTCGATTTTTCACATGGTGATTATTTTTTAGTATTTTTTGGTTTTTGTCAAAAAAATGTTTTTTTCTCATATGGCGATGTATTTTTATATAAATATATATATTTATATATATATATATATATTGACCAGTTCAATAGACACTCTAATAGAATAGGTAAACAGTTCCTTTAAGAATATAAATATCAGGAGGGGTTTTGCGAAGATTTTTAGTTAAGCGCTCGCGAGCGAGACTGATAGGTCATGGGTTCGAATCTCGCAACCTAGGCGGGATCGTGGATGCGCATTGCTCAGGAGTCCCACAATAGGACGAAACGGTCATCCAGTGCGTCCACCTTTTCCATGGTGGTCTAGCTTCAATCGAATTAGGAATTCAACTATTAAATAATCGGTAAATACTTGTGTTTCTCCATTTTTAATGTTAAGGATTACGATTGATCACTCCTTATGAGCAGTTGTACATGATGAGCGAAAGATTGACCACAATCTAAGTATGCATATCAACACAAGCATGTCCACCTGAAGAATAAATGCCTTCGGTTCCACTTTTAGACACCACTCCATGTTAATAATAACCAGTAAGTAGATTGAAGTAGAAATATTTACATAATTTTGTTTGAATCATCCAAGTTATGATTTCTGTACTAAGCAATGAGGGGTCAGTTAGTAAGAAATCACGTACCAATGTTCTGTGTAATTATTATGAGATTTTCCAGTGTTATGTAGTTAGATAGGTTATCAGTGAAGTCTAGGAGTACTAACGAATATAAATAAGAAATAGATAAATTGATCTTGTTTCTTTACACAATTCAAGAAAATGAAGACAAACATGAAATAAGCCATGAAATTATCTAATTATGATTGTTTATAATTAAACATATTCAATGTAAATGTAGATGTGAAATTCGATAGATTTAATCATTGTTCACGATAGACTTTCGAATAAAATTTTGGTAATAAATTTTAATAATGAAATTCTGATAGATACTGGGTTGGAATCTCGCTGGGGACGGTATGGTGGATGCGCACTGATGTAGAGTCCCATACTAGGACGGAACGGCGGTGGAGTGCTTTTAGGTTTTTCATGGAGGTCTAGCTTCAATTAACTCATGATTTGAACTATTGGAATATAAATATATTATATTGAAGAGTATTAAGTTATATGAAATGTAAATTAGGAGCTTAATGATGATTTCTTTCATGTATTTAACATATATGTTTATATACATTAACCGTTTCTGAGATTGATGATATAAACAATATAGAAAATGTGATGTTTTCAAGAAATTGCATTAGTTTGTATTCAATAATTGAACCATTGTAATCACAAGCTAGCAGTGGGATCCTGATGTGTGGGCGAGAATGATAATGATTGGTTATCTGCTTAGTCAGACATGTAGACAGTCTGACAGGTGTCAGATGAGTTATATATTCCCCTATCCTTATTATTATTACTCACTTATTATTGATTGTTCATTGTTGTTCGATTGTGTTGAGTTTTAGTGTGGAAATATATTTACGTTCTTGTCAGGCTAATCACATGTTCTTGGTCTGAGTTGTGTTGAAGTCCTGTAGAATAAACACTGGGAGCGAATCTAATGTAGATAATCGTTTAAGTTAAATTAACATCCCATACGTATAAATGTGGAAAACCAATCGTTATAACATTAGACGAAGTAAAACCCAGCATTATAACAAATCTAAAACACGCGTTTCGTCCTATTTGGGACTCGTCAGCTGGATGTACATTGTATTGTAATCATACGTTTTAAAATTTCTAATTACAGAAAATACGATCGGATGTTCTATTTCAGTTTATCTATTTCAAAAAAAGGTTTACATTTTATTCATTTAAAGCAGATAGCAAACGTTGTAACTTGGTTGTTGTTGTTTTATTTAACTTTAAAATGTTCAGTTATTTGGAGTAAATCATATTGTATGAAAACTATAGGTCTAATGTTTATCATCCTCCCTAATATGTTATGTTTAAAAATTCATTCTGTCTTATTCAATATTTAATTTCTTTCTAATATCAATCTGTCAGATTATCTTGACACAAAAACGCTTTTTGTTATTGTTGTTGTTTTGGCTTTACGATATTAGTTCCATGTAAAAACTTATTAATATGAGATGGGTTTTGTGGATATTATAGTAATTTCAATGGTTAAGATCATGGTTCAGTTGAAGCTAGACCACCATGGAAAACCTGGAAGCACTGGACGCCCGTTTCGTCCTATTGTGAGAATCCTCAGCAGTGAGCATTCACGACCTCTCCCCCCTGCGAGATTCGAACCCAGGACTTAATGGTTTCGCGCATGAGCACTTAAACACTAGACCACTGAGCCGGCATCCAACGGTGTTAATGTCTAACTTCAACTAATCCACGAAATTGAGCGACACATCCACCATTATCTTCAGTGGGTTAAAATCTCACAACAGACCTGGTTGAACTCCACTGGTCACTGCTTCTCACTAGAACTTCAGGAAATACCTCTTGAAGCCAGTCACTAGTGAGCATATGTGGATTAATATCAGATGGGTTTTGTGGATATTATAGTAATTCCAATGATTAAGATCATGAGTCAATTTATTATTTGGCTAAGCTTTACACTGTTTAATTTCATCAATTAATAGTAAATACATCTATTCTAGATATTTATACAGCCAATTAACCAATGCTTACTAAATCAAAACATGTTTTAGAACATATTTATTACTATATGAATAGCAATATGTGTATGTATGTCACTCATTAGTAGACTGATTGTTATGCCTGTATAATAAAATGGCAACTATTACTGGATCAAAACAGTTATTGACAATTTTTAAATAAATCAAATCGTTGTTTGAACAATCTCAATTGTTACAACTGGATAGTACATTTAAAATGAAATAGATCATTATAATAAGTGAATTATTTTTCAGGTTGAATGATTTTGAAAGAGAATTATATGTAACAGTCTATTTGTACACAGATATTATGAACATTATTAACAATCCTGTATAGGATTGTCAATGGGTACTATTAGCAACAACCAACAGTGGGAAAAAACAAACCAGATACCAGCGGTAGAAGAAATCAGGAAGAAGCGCTGGATATGGATAGGACACACATTGAGGAAAGCATCCAACTGCGTCACAAAACAAACCCTCACATGGAATCCTCAAGGCTAGATGAGGAGAGCAAGATGAAAGAACACATTACGCCGGGAAATTGAGATAGACATGAGAAAAATGAACAACAATTGGATAGATGTGGAAATGAAGGCCCAGGACAGAATGGGTTGGAGAATGCTGGTTGGCGGCCTATGCTCCATTGGGAGTAACAGGCGTAAGTAAATAAGTAAGTACTGCTGAGTAATTTCATACTAGAATGAGACAACCGTCCATTGCTACCATGTGATTATGTATGGTATAAAATTGATTGGTGCGTGATTACAATTAAAAATTTCAACAATCTACACAACCCTATACTGGCATTCATACTTATTATTCAGAGTGATCAAGCGCAAATAAAAATATTTTCTATCTACGTGAAGCATAAAGCATATAAATACATAGTTATAACACGCAATATGTATGTATATATAACATGATTTTGGATTCCGTTTTGAATATCCGGTAAGACTCTAATTTATGGACGAGCCAATCAGAAGCGTTTGAGGACTTTCAAGGTCACGGCGCTAAGTTCAATACGAGATGCTCACATTCGATCGTTTTAGAGCAGATTTTAGAGAAAAGGTGATTTTTGAGCGACTACAACAGATGGAACTATTAAGAAGTTCCTGTATCTGTGACTGCAGCAATCAAATGACTGCAGCACGATGTGCAGACTACCGTGATCACATTAGATTTCATTGTACTATATGTTAGGAGATAACATCTGCTCGAACTGGCACTTTCTTCGCTCGATCACGACTCAGACTAAGGCAAATCATGATAATTGTTGCAAATTGGATTATGAAGCCACCAGTAACATTGGCTGCGGCTTTTGCAGATGTGCATCCTAACCCTAAACCCTAACCCTAACCTAAACCCTAACCCTAACCTAAACCCCAACCTTAACCCTAAACCCTAACCCCATGCACTATGATTTCAGGATATCCGGACATCTAACCTTAACAAGTTTTTAAATCATGTAAAAGAAGAATATCCGCTGTAATTCATAAGTTTTTTATATGTTTTCACTTTATAATAACTCTCTTCTGATTATCTAATAGTTTCAAGGTCACTTAAAAATTCGTTCAAAGGTCGTCCATAAAATATAGTCCCACCGAATATTCATCTGAACTTCAATAAAAACTTTGTTAAGCATTTGTTTAAAATTGTAATATTCCTGATAATTTTAAGATGTTTGCAACTGATATAAAGTAATGAAATAGAATGAACCCATTTTATTCCATAAACCTTGTGATTTTTGGTTTCCTCAGTATAAGATAGAATAAATTATTGAATTGTATGCTTATTATTAAAAAGATCATAACAAAATAATGTATTGGTTATATATTTTTAAGGGTAAGCAATTTCAGTTAGTGCCGTTCTTTTTTTAAAATATAATTCATCAGCCAATTATTGATTGTTAATTTGTTCACAAATACAGATTATAGTATCTTGTAAATGGACTTAAAATGTCCAATTAGTTCTCATATATAACGTTTAGACTGTCCTACTCAATTGCTGCATATTGTTTAGTACCTGTCATTCTGAAACACACATCACTTTGTGATTATGCTACTTTCTCAGTATATCGACGAATTCAACCTGGCTTATATGGTTTACATTAATAAATTGGTTGTGACTGATGTTCAGTTTAAAAAAAACTTAAGAATTACATTTTTTCAAATGATGTTACGTTAACTTTTCACATATATTTCTTTATTTTATCAACCTGGTCATTGGCTGTCAATTAGCTTATATTCTGCAATCATTTTTACAATATATATATATATATATATATATATATATATATATATATATATGATTAGGTCTTACCATTTTAGAATATAGTTAAGGAAAATGTTATGAGTAAAGTACATGATACCTAATTCACAGATTAACATAAATCATTTGCTCATGATATTTAAGAATATCCATCGACAAATGCCCTGATACGGCCGAGGGTGGGGAGAGTCAACTTTTGCTCTTGAAATGCTCTCACATGGCCACCCGCATACAACCACTGCAAGGGAAGTTCTACCCTCTGTCTTCTCGCGACGGGGGTGTTGTTTGCAAAATTGAGAGGACGAAAAGCGAATGTCCGGCAGTGTAACCGGGTTGGTGGATATGGAGGATCCACCTAGGGGAGTTGGAAAACCCTGATTCCAAACGAATGGTGCACATAAACTCCAGAATCCTGAAAGAACCGGCTACCATGGGACTGTATCTCCTAACGTTTCTTCACTTCCTTGCGGATCAGACCTTGAAGTCGAAGGTTCTGGGTGTGGATCCATAAGTAAGTCACGTAATTCGGTCGAGGCACCCGGACAGTATCATAGCCCACACAAACCAAGTGACTTGTGTAGCGCATATATACCATTATTTACGTGTTAAAATAAGTAAATCGACAACCATATTCATCATATCATTAATCGATTTATCAATAACTCTATCGGAATCAACTGAATGATATTTCGTAAAGCCTGAGATGATCAATGTAAATCTCTGAATGTTTGAATAAATAAATAATTCAGCAAACGTTAGTAATTGCAATCAGATCATTACATTTATCATTGATAAGAAAAAACAACTATTTCCATATTTCTTGGTTTCTTTCTTTAACTATCAACTGATTACTCAATTTGTGTTGAATGATAGCCTGATATTTGACCATCAAACATCTTTTTTAGCTAATTAAATAATAAGACACAAAAGTAGGTATGATGCAAACATCCGTTAATCATACTGAAAAATGGTTGAGGATTCACTCGAATTTATTTCAGTCAGCTATATTAACTACTTGATATAAACTTAGTGCTTTAAAATTTAAATCCTGGATTTTATCTCCAGTAGCATCATGCTTACTTATTGATGAAAAATCTCAGATTAAAACGAAATAATCATCCAGTACATCCTAGTTTCTAGAGTGACCTTAATGAATATCAATTTCCATTGTCAAAATGAGGACATTAGAAATAATAACTTCTATATAACTTTACAGCACCAGATATGCATGACGATTAAAATAGGACGAAACGCGTGTTCTGGATTTCACTGCTAGCCACTATCCATATTTGCTTAAAAAGCTTGTGACTTAAGACAATATCGAGGCCATTTACACAGGATGCACATATGCTTACATGAGACTAATCAATTGCAGTCCTAAATAACAATGGTAAGATACAAGTAAAACAACGCCAAGTGAATGGATAGATTCAGTTTTTAATAATGAAAAAATTATGTTTTTTTCATATCAGTAAATAAATAATGACTGACATAATAGACGTTAATATCCCTTTCTATCTAGTAAGTCTAACATTTTATTTATCCAGATGGAAACTAAATTTAATTTTTTCCCTTTTTTCTAGAAAAAAAAGGAAATGATCGATTAAATTGAAAAAAAATTAAAAATATAGTCACAGATATAAACAATATGAATACTGATATTACACCAATTACACAAATAAAGCAGAAGAACAGACGACGGCCTGCTTGAGAATCTGGGCTACCTGTTCCTGCCATCTATATCTTTCAACAGGTGCGTTTCTGAAAGATGTAAAACCTTTCGTTGTTAAAGTTACAAAAAGCCCAATAAGAGATATTGTGGTCACTGGCAATATGCAGCGAAAAGAATATACATTATTAAGATGTCCATTTACTGAACTGCTAACATCTAACTGGCGATCACTCAATATTTATCGTCATGATCGGTCAAGTAATAAGAAACGGAAATACTTTGTGCTGAAAATTCTGTATTGTACCAAAAATATAATAATGAAGGTAGCTAATAAAAATAATATAATTGACATGGAAAACAAACAAATTGATCCTTCCATTATAGTGAAAATTCCCATTTTGACATTTGGTAAGGAACGAATCGAGTGAAGAAATTTCTCTTCAATTAATTTTTCATCATAGCTCTACACTAATATAGAGGATTTACTTGGTTGTCACTTGGTGGACACAAGTTATCTAGTTGAACTGAATAAAACTTTTAAGGTTATCCACCAAATTCCATCAAATTTGCCACATGGTTTACGAGTGCATCTGTCGCATATTGCTGAAGCCATCAAAATCCATGTTCACAAACCCAACTTTTGCATCCAAATGAAGTTTTTACAACCATTCTCGCTACCTTTGCCAGCGGTATAGAGAAGTTTGTAGCAGAACTTTGATAAACTATTTTCATATCTCTTCCATTTTTTGTATTTTTTGTATTTTACTTATTCTCAACATTCGTCTTTTGATTCTTACATAACTACTATACTACTGACCATTCATTGAAATATTTTGTTAGTTTCTTCTCTTTTTTTATACATTATGCAACGTAGCAACTAATTGATTTCGAAATAATTACTTTGATTATTATTAATCGTCTTTCTTCTAATTACTCAATGTTAATTTACAATCGGCATGTCACTATATAGTTATTACGTAAATTATCTACTCGATGAGTATTATTTCATTATTGTAAATCATATATATATATATATATATATATATATATATATATATATATATCAGAAAGGGTTTTGTGGAGATTGTAGTAATTTCAACAGTTGCGATCATGAGTCAGTTGAAGCTAGACCACCATGGAAAACCTGGAAGCACTGGACGGCCGTTTCGTCCTATCGTGGGACTCCCCAGCAGTGCGCATCCACGACCCGCCCCGCGGGATTCGAACCCATGACCTATCAGTTTCGCGCCATGATGAATAACTAATTGAAAAGAGATTCCTTCTCTCGATTCGTTCCTTCTTTATTTCATTATAGGATTGGACAAATATAAAAAAATCAGAAAAAAAGAAGAAATATTGATGTTTAACCAGTACTACTACTAATAATAATAATACAAAGATTTGTGAATAAATATAACATTTGACTACGAAAGGTCGTACGAAAGGACTTAAAGTCCTTTAAATGGCCGAAACAGTGGCCATCCGGATAAAGAAACTGGAGCTATGCGTACAGAAGAAATATCTTCAACTGATCTTCCTCCCCTGGCCATACTCAAAGTCAATTAATCAACAGTAATCATTGCTATTGAATGACCTAATTTGACTGTCGTACCTACTACCTATCGTAGTCAAATGTAATTTTCTTTGTCATCTTTATTCACAAGCCTTTGTATTATTATTATTATTATTATTATTATTATTATTATTGGTTAAACATCATTATTAATCTCCCCGATACATGATTCATTCACTTCTTAAATTCACATGCTTTAACTTTAAACGATGTATTTTACCCTTAATCTGGCTATATTTTTTAGATTAATAATTTGGATATATAATTGTAGAACCTGAAGAGAATTTATCAAAAAGAATATTCATCGTTCAAATATTAGTCTTAGAATTAATGTTATTGTAGTTTGATTCCAATACAATTCATAGAGTCCTTCATTTCTCACTTTATCCAATTTAAATCAAATTTTACAGATACATTAGGATTTATATAGAATAGATATGTGCTCAAACTAAGATATAACCAAGATTCAAGTAGGCACTCTGACTGATTCCTATTCATTGAGATGTTGATATGAGTTCATTAGCCAAATAATGTTTCCTTTATTTCTGTATCTGGTAACAAGAATGAAATGATTCAAGTTATTCTACTGTATAGTTCAGCTTCAAAATGTACTTTCTGAATATTGTTCTCTTTGAATTCAGCTTCTCGTTATACACAATGAAGTTAGGACCCATAATGATCGATTGAACTGAGGAGAAAATTAATGAAAGTTGGAAATATTAAAAATACATTCACAGATATAAACAATATGAATAATGAGATTACCCTAATTCTGATTATAATTGACATGGAAAACAAACAAACAACCAAACAAACAAATTAATCATTTCATTATAGGATTGTACAAATAAACAATCAGACAAAAAGGAAATATTGATTCATTTATGAATGATATTCATAAACAGTTGTATACTAAATGATGTAGTTTTTGTAGTAGATGATTTGATGAGTGAATTGGAGTTAGCCCACCGTGAAAAACCTGGAAGCGCTCCAAGGCTATTTCATCCGATTATGGGACTCCTCGACAGTGCGCATCCACGATCCCGCTTCATAAGTTTCGAACTCAGGACATATCAGTCTCTCACGCGAACGCTTTACATATAGACCGCTGAGCCGTCATTTATTTATTAAATTTCCCTCCTCTCTAAACAGTATTTTATTATTGTTTTCATGTTTACACATGAACGAACAATAATATTTTGAATAGACCATCATAATTTCAACATAATTGATGTTACAAATCAATTTCTATTAGAGAAAGTTTAAATATGAGGGGATTATTGAATAGGTATTTCTATCTACTATAAAACTCTTAAATAATATACATTTACATCAACATCATTAGAGATTGAAACCTGTATTTGATTTCAGTAACAAGCAATTAATCACCAGTATCACAAAACAAGCGCTAACTTGGAATATTGAAAGAAAACGGAAAGGGGGAATAGCAAAGAATACACTGTGTCAAGAATTGGAAGCAGACATCAAAAGGATGGATAGTAGTTGGATTGCGCAGGTTAGAATTGAATGGAGAACACTAGTGAGCGATCTATGCTCCTCCACGAGGGGTAACGGGAGTAAATGTGTAAATAGGTAGTGACTTTGTGAAAAATTTTCAAAGATTTAGTAAAAGACTAGGATTAGAAAAGAGTTCAAAAATGAAACAGCTGCAATTTATGTCAGCAAATCTTTAGATCTAAATGTTTGTAAATGAAATAGGGTGTGGAAATTTTCACTTTTGCTTTATTTAAGAATATTTTTTCGTAAATAATATTAAGATTCCTCATAAAGTTTATATGCATTTTTATCTTAAAGAATACAATTCAGTATCTCATGTAAGTTTTTCACTGAATTAAAAAATATATACCACCTGAAATAAGCGATCACAGATTCCCATATTTATTAATTCATTAAACATTTGATTAGAGAAGTAAAACATTCCTTTGATAGATTTCAATACAGACTGACCTTAATTAGACAAACATTGAAGACCAGAAAGCCCTGACCAATTGTTCTAATCTAGTATGGAACCCTTCAGTAGTGTGCTTCGAAGACCACAATTAGGATTAAACCTAGGACATTCAGTCTGTAATTAAGATTAGTCCGTTACGAAGTTCATGAAAATTTAAGAGTCTTTCACAGACCCAGTATATTAATATTAGTCCTGTGATCACTAATGACTAACATCTAAATGCTTTACTTGAAGTGCTAATAATAAGTACAGACTAGTGGGGTTCAGATATGCTGAATATGAGACAGTTGTTCACTTTAACCAATCGAAGGTGGTTGTAAAATACCATGAACTAATCGAAGTTAGATATATAAAACATAAGATATTAGCTCAGTGGTCTAAAGATAAAACATTTACCCATCAGGCCCAAGGTCCTTGATTTGATCATCAGTGAAATCTTGGATATCCACTTTGGAATTGTCTTATACTAGCCTAGTTGTATAACCATGGTTGTATAACCATCTCAACAAACCCGTTATTACTTCGTGAAACTGATGTAATTAACAGATTGAGATATTTGTTTAGTCAATTATATGAAGTAAGACATTAATTAGGTCAACATTGTATATAATTAGATTTATCTGTGAATATATAATTATATGAAAAACAAAGAATAGACATAATTCTGTTATATTTACACTAACTTACTAATTGAAGCAAAAGATTATTTTGTATAAAGTTTATGTCAATAGGGAATAGATATGGAGACATTTTTGACAATCCCTAATAAATAAAAGAAAATGAACAGATTATTTCAATGATAAACAAATGAGTATTTTCAAATGTCCAAAGAATGCTCAGTATAAGATGCAGATAAAGCGTTTCTACCGGGGGAAAAATATTTCAGTAACTTTCATTATGATTCTCATTTGATTGATACATTGAAATAAGCGCTATTTTGGATTAGAATACTTTAATTATTTTAAAGTAATTAGTCGGTTTGATCAATTTCGATAGTGTAACAAGAAGATGAAGATTATCAGAACTATGTGATATATTAGCGTAATACATTTTGAACAATATCTATCATCCTCTGTTGCTAAACACATAATTCAAACAGGTCAAACGGTTGATTTTAACTCAGCTTTTTCAGTGTGGAAGGGTGTATACCTAGGTTTATTGAAGCCTCAGCTACATGAAAATTCAAACCCCCTATGTGTTTTCAAAACCAGTTTGTTCTCACCTTAAAACTACCCTGATAATATTAGCTTATTATCCAGAGTGATGAGGCTTCATATTGTTTTCACACTATGTTCTTTATTATCTTTATCTCCTCTTACCCTTTATTTCTAGTCTAGTTGACCTTTTATTTTTATATATCAATGTTCTTAACAAGTATGCAATGTGTGATCAATTTGTTCGAAATGTATTACGTTAATATATCACATAGTTTTGATAATCTTCGCCTTCCTACTACACTATCGAAATTTAGTTATTTTGTTTAAGTGTCATAATGCAAACTATGTAATATTTGAAAATTCGATATAATTTCATTTTGACTAATGAAATTGTAGTGTGATTTGCTTTATTAAGCTGACATAGTCTATTCTAGCTTCAGGGCAAGCTCATTTACTCAATCTTCTTAGATCATATTTTGATCATGTCACTTATACGCTTATTAACACTGACTGTTTTTTAAGAGCTTATATGTGTACACTTCTTATCCCATTCATCATAAGTCTATAACCTATTTTTGTTCAAAGTTAAAGCAATTGGTCCCTTTGATAAATTTCGATAATCTTCTTATTACATTATTTTTGTTCGACTATAAATATCGACTCACGCTTGATTAAATCGAGTCGGCATACCACCGTATCATTCCGCTTCGCTTTTTTCTCTTCGTTTCTTCTTTTGTTCATCTGGATCAACGATTGTATGAAATATACATATTCAAAATTCATTCTCGTATTTGACTTAATTCCATTATACACTAACGCGATTTAAGTTGGTGATTATATACGAGAATTGGAGACAGTTATATTTCATTATCGTTAATTACACCATCAAAGTGGAGTCAGATTCATGGTCACAAAAAAATAAATATTAGAATTTACAGTAGTTGAAATCGTAAGTCAATTGAAGCTAGAGCAACATGGAAAACCTAGAAGCACTCCATCGCCGTTGCGTCCTAGTATGGGACTCTACATCAGTGCGCATCCACCATACCGTCCCCAGCGAGATTCCAACCCAGTATCTATCAGAATTTCATTATTAAAATTTATTACCAAAATTTTATTCGAAAGTCTATCGTGAACAATGATTAAATCTATCGAATTTCACATCTACATTTACATTGAATATGTTTAATTATAAACAATCATAATTAGATAATTTCATGGCTTATTTCATGTTTGTCTTCATTTTCTTGAATTGTGTAAAGAAACAAGATCAATTTATCTATTTCTTATTTATATTCGTTAGTACTCCTAGACTTCACTGATAACCTATCTAACTACATAACACTGGAAAATCTCATAATAATTACACAGAACATTGGTACGTGATTTCTTACTAACTGACCCCTCATTGCTTAGTACAGAAATCATAACTTGGATGATTCAAACAAAATTATGTAAATATTTCTACTTCAATCTACTTACTGGTTATTATTAACATGGAGTGGTGTCTAAAAGTGGAACCGAAGGCATTTATTCTTCAGGTGGACATGCTTGTGTTGATATGCATACTTAGATTGTGGTCAATCTTTCGCTCATCATGTACAACTGCTCATAAGGAGTGATCAATCGTAATCCTTAACATTAAAAATGGAGAAACACAAGTATTTACCGATTATTTAATAGTTGAATTCCTAATTCGATTGAAGCTAGACCACCATGGAAAAGGTGGACGCACTGGATGACCGTTTCGTCCTATTGTGGGACTCCTGAGCAATGCGCATCCACGATCCCGCCTAGGTTGCGAGATTCGAACCCATGACCTATCAGTCTCGCTCGCGAGCGCTCAACCTCTAGACCACAGAGTACGCATCCACCCACGTTAATGTCTAACTTCAACCAATCTACGAAATTGCGCCACCGTTCACTATTGTCTTCAGTGAGTTACTATCTCACAATAGACCCGGTTGAACTTCATTGGTCACGGCTTTATATTAGAACTGCATGAGTTCAACTATTAAGTTACTATAATATCCACACAACCCCTCCCTGATTTACTGGTTAGTTTAAAATTATATTTTATTTTTCAATAATATATCTTACATGTGATATATACAATCTAAAAAAATCTGCAAGGAGACAAAATTTTCACAGAATATTTTCATTTGTTAATCAATAAAATATGAAATATTATCAAACATGAATCTTTGAAGTTACTTTTTTTCAAATGAATACAAAGTAGTTTGATATCTAACATATTAAACGGTTACTATTAGTAACCCGCGATGTCAACAATGTGTTTGTTTGTGTTTTATATTCTTTTACACGCCCTAAGATTTATTATATTATGATTTACTAAATGATAAGTTGTAGCTTTAAAAGTTGTGCTGATTGAAGACATATATATATACCCTAAAACAGTGTTTAAGTGAAGCGGTATTTCTAAATTATGAAATGATTTGCATTGTTATTTATGTAGTTCGGACAAAAATATTTGTTTCAAGGTAACCATAATCATAAAGATGAAGAATCGACCGTATTTCATAACATTAATTTTTGGGTAACTTGCTATCAGCCGTAGTTTAATAAGATGATAGATAGATAGTTAGGTAGGTGGTTTTAAAACATACTAACAAAATACATGTTGAATATACGTATTACTGATTTGTTCACAATTTTCTCTCTCTTAACACAATAAAATACAGTATGAATAAACTAATATGAAAAATTCTTGTTTAAAACAACAGGATTGCAAATCGTTTATTTGTTTCGAATGTTCGGTATATGCTTAACAAATCGGAATAAAAACTTACATATGCCTGTTACTCCTCGTGGAGGAGAATAGGCCGCCCACAACCACTCTCCATCCAATCCTATCCTAGGCAATTCTTTCAAGTTCTTTTCAGCTGTTATTCATCCTTTTTAAGTATCTACTTCCATTTCCCGACGTAATGCGTTCTTTGGCCTTCCACTTTTCCACTTCCCTTAAGGATCCCAAGTTACGGCTCGCCTCGTGATGCAGTTTGGTGATTTGCATAATGTATGTCCTATCCATTTCTAACGTCTTCTCCTAATTTCCTCCTCAGTTGGAATCTGGTTTCGGAAACAAAAGTTTGGTCAAATAAACCAAATCCGCATTTGTTTCAATAGTCTGAAGAATTCACACAAAACTAATTCCAAAATAGTTTATACGAAGAATAAAAATAAATGACGAACTGTATGAAGCTCCTTCTGCTCTACTCATTTATGAACTGGTCATATGGTTAAAGGATTAACTTTCTAATCACCACTTCATAGATTTTGCACTTATGTTCCAACTATCACAGTTTACGTAGCTTGGTAGTATCATCAAGTTTCATACAAACAATATGGCGTAGAGCAGAGTGAATAAAATCTGGACTCGATCAGTCAATCAGCCATTCAGTAATAATCAATGTGGAGCCTGACACATATGTACTCTGGCTCAAGGTATCATAAAATGCTTTGCCAGTTAAATTTCCAGACGTAACATATACACGTGTAGTGAAATAACGTTGCTATACTAAGGCAAATATATGGTGAAAATAATTCTAGCTTCAATTGACTCATCAATTCAACTCTTATGTTCCTAAACTAAAATGAATAATCTATTCTAAACAATTGTACTTTTTCAAGAGTTATCACATTTGCTGTGTTATTGGAGAAATATTGTAGAAATTACAAAGTTGTCATTTCAAATTACAGAATGTACAAAACTTGTTTTGAAAGGAAAGAAATTTTGAGGAAATCATTTTTCTTTAGTATAACTCAGATGAAATATTTTGGGATATTTGTTTCAAATGAATTATTGTACTGTTAGATGGTTGTAAGTAGTCGGCAATAAACCTTTAACTTTAGGGTACCTACTACTCATCAAAATGTACTTTGAATCTTGAGAGAACTGTCTCTTTCTGTGTGATTCGAACCCATGTAGCCTATCTTCACTGTTTAAGATTTAACTATTTGTATAGTACAGATATTTACAGTTGATTTATCAGTGATTTGTGACCAATATCATGTTTATTATTTATGTGCTAATCAAGTTTTATTGATCAACAAATTACAGCATAATCATTAGTCCAAGTAACTCAAAATCTCATATTGTTAGGTTTTTATAAATAGACTAACAGGAAACCTTCAAAGTAGATAGTACATTCATTATCAAACTGTTGTTTAAACTCAATATTACTCTTATTCACTATTCACTTTATATGATTATTATTGTTATTGATTATATCATTATAGTATATTATATGGTAGAATACACAAAATATTTGTGAACAGTCATTTTCACTGGGTGTTTGTTGTTGTTGTTGCTGCTGTGTAATTTCAACCATATTATATGTTAAATTGATTCATTGTAAACATTGTACGCTAGTTTACATAACCATTAAAAAAATGTACAAATGTTGACGATAAAATCCGATTATATTATATGGTGTACGGTGGCGCAACTTCGTGGATTGGTTGAACTTAGACATTAACACTGTTGGATGCCGGCTCAGTGGTCTAGTGGTTAAGTGCTCGCGAGCGAAGCCAGTAGGTCCTGGGTTCGAGCCCCGCGTGGTGCGGGATCGTGGATGCGCACTGCTGAGGAGTCTCATACTAGGACGAAACGGGCGTCCAGTGCTTCCAGGCTTTCCATGGTGGTCTAGCTTCAATCAACTCATGATTTCAACGATTGAAATTTCTAAAACTCTCCACAAAACCCATTCTATATTATATATTCTTTTAATCCTATTATAAAAAAGACATTTAATCAAGCCTCATTTATATTGCAATGAACAAAATTTATAGAAGTGTAAATATTGCTCCATCCAAGTTGGTTTCCTATAAACTCACCGTTTTATAGTATCATCTTCTCTTCGACTCAAATGTATGTCTAAAATAGGTAATTGGTCATTGTTTTCTACTCTGTAAGTTATTAAGATATTGATTGGACCTCGTTGAATTTATCTAATCACTGAGAAACCTCAAAGTCTTTATTATATATAACTAGTATTGTGGTGTGTGCTACTTATATTGATAGAAGTAGTATATGACGAGAGTCAGGAATGTAATGTCTGGCAGCAGAATATGGGGAAGATCAAGAAAGGAAGAGCGGGAATAGAAAGCAATTAGTATGGAAATGCAAGAACAATGAGGTTCGAGACAATTATTGAACATTTTGCAAATTAAGTATTATGGTATGGTTTTTCTATTTTATCAAGTAACTCTGTAATTTGGAGCTATTTATGATTCGGTTGTCCTCGCCTGTGTTCTCCTTCAGTACCGTATATCATACATTTATCTTTGATATTATATAACTGTCAGTTTATAGGAAACCAACTTGGATGGTGCAATACTTTAATTTCCATAGTTTATTAATACGTCTATTATTTCGCAAGCTTACACTTCAATGTAAATGAAGATAATTTAATTGAAAAGGTATAATTGGTCATATGATGTTTTGTGTATTATGTTTCGTCAAATATTTCATAAAAAAATCGTAATGTTTTTTATAAGAATGGCTTTACTTACAGAAATCCTATATTAATTACTTCTACATTATCACCTGAATATGAGAAATAATGTTCAGTATAGAGTTGTAGAGATTATGAATCGATTGGTGTTAGACTACCACAGACAACCTGGAAGAACTTTAAGGCCGTTTAGTCCTAGTATGGGGATCCTCAACAGTTCATATCCACGACCTCGCCTCGCAAGATTCGAACTCAGAACCTATTAGTCTCGCGCGCGAACGCTTAAAGTCTAGACCACTGAGTTGGTTGGCATCTAACGGTGTTAATGTCTGACTTCCATCATCCCTCCATTATCTGAGGTAATATTAACTGTCTCTACCTCAAAAATAATTTTCACACTAAAAAAACCTATGGTTATCTTTATCTTTTGTATGTATTTTATAATTTCATTACTTCAGACATCGAAATCTCATTTTGGGATTGCTTATTATTAATACAACTGAACTTTGGAATAAGCCAATACACCAGATATTCTTTTCTCTATCAGTCCAGGGTTTGGTAATACAATCTAATACAATTCTAACGGAAGTATTTTAAACAAGTATAATTAGTTTTAAATGGCTGAAACTGAAATTATACACATATGATATCGAATGATTACAAACATCTTGTTAATTGTTATTCAGTAATATATGACAGGGATATATGAAAAGCACATTTTTCCTAATTGCTTGAAAGTGATCAACAGTAAAACTTATACATGTAATCTTGAAGAAAATAATGCTTCATGTATGATGATAACCTGAGTCACCCAGCTTTACAGTCTATGACATCACCATTGACATATTAAATAAATTTGTGTATTACTGAGATATTTACAACTTATCAACCGATGAATAAAGATCAATGTTTTGTTTCTTAGGAGTTGAAGAGCCTGCTGACTGATAAAACTAAGACAATATGTTTACGGGATATTAATATTAATAAGAATATCTGATGCAGCTTCATTTCCATTGGCATTTACAAGTTACGAAATTCTTCATATATGTGGAATATATACTACTTTGTCAACTCATATCCATGTGTAACTGTCAGTTCATTCATTAATAAGAGGCAAGATATATTATCTTACAAACATAATAGAAAAGCTGTAAAAAGATCAACTTTGAACAATTAACTAGTTCCTACAACTCAACACTGTACATATACGTATACTCGGTTTGACGACAAATCCGTCGAACAGAGGTTTTTTCACTATTCTAATAGGAAATATAAAATAGTTAAAAGTTTGAACATTATCATCATGATCATATTTAAGATCTGGAGAAACTACCAGTTGCATGGGTTATATAATAGGTGGTTGGAATAGAGAATAACGATGTTAGCCATCCCTCTTTGATTGATCGGTTGTAAACATCTCGGTCTTATGAGAGGTCATTCGAATAGCTCTTAGGCTGAAAAACAAAGATTTGAATCTGCCTGGAATAATCAATTACCTAGAAATCACAGGTATCCATTGACGACGAGATCCAGTGCTTTGTGTTAACAACATTTAACCACCTAACATCTCAACACTGTTCATATAATATCGATTCACTAAGACTATTGGCCATTTTGCAGTTTGGCGGTCGATAGAATCTGATCAGCACAAAAGGATCAGATAAACATTACATTGGTCACAATATAGTGATCAATTAACCAATTAAATATTCAAAATTTTGGAATGTTCTCTGGTTATTTTATTGAACAATCAAATTTTAAAAGTTTTATTAATCTTTTTACAATGACTTCAATTTGCATAATTTTTTGTTACAGAAAATTTGATACTCATATTTATTCTTAATCATTATATATCCAGTCAGTTTATTTTTATTATATCAACTAATTACATAAAATGAATTTCATCTTATTATAGTTCGTGTATAAGTAACTTATTGTGTCTTTGAAGTTAAAGGCTCCGGGTTTGATTCTGATGTGAATATCAACAATGAAGTACAATTACATCTAGCTGACAAATTGGAAACACGAAGAAAAATGGGTTCATGGTTCTATCAATGACTGAGATCCATCTATTGTATTACGTTTGACATAATGTTTATACTAAAGTGATTCACCCAAGATACACATTTACTAAAAGAAATTGATCTATTTCAATCCTTAATATTGACAACTGAAGGACTTAAACAATAACAAATGAAGTAAATAAAACAAGTTTTATGATCAAAATCAGATCATTTAACATTGAATTGTGTAAGTGCCATTTTTGAACTAAATGCCTAGTTTTAATAGTTATAAACTAAGTTTTATGAGACAATAAAGTTGAATAGTTGAAGGATCATACTCTTTATCAGCCATAATTAACAATGTCCCTTTATAAAAATTAGTTTTCTTTCAATTATGACTGATAATCTTAAAACTAGAATACAGTTATAGCGACGACGCTAGAAATTCTAGACATTTCTATAACAGGAAGGAGGATTTTGTGGAAATTTGAGTAATTTAATAGTTGAATTCATGAGTCGATTAAATCTAGACTACCATGAAAAACCTAGAAGCACTAGACGATCGTTTCCAGAATAGTCATTTCTCTTCACAAATTCAAATAAAGCAAATAATGATTTAAAGTTTGATTTTAAAAGAAATGAGTTTTCAATAATAAATTTGGTTATTTTAAGTAGAGAAAAAATATTTACAACTAAACTGTTTATCAAGTATTTAGTTCTACACATTAGTTTGTACACAGGAGCAAAATCATTTATATGAGAAGGATAGAAAGACCAACCTCTGCTCGTTTCACTGAACATATTTCGAGAACAAAACAGTCTATATAGTTCAATATCATACTAGTTGTTAGACAAGGGGCATACCGTTTATTCAATGAACTCATTCAAAGTGACCAATAGACAGTGAAATTCTATTTTATTTAAATTCTCAGAAGCCATAATAGTTAAAAGGCTTAAGCCTGACCTTTGAGTTCATAAATAATGATTAGTTGACCTTCAGTTGCCTTGGTAACGGGAACAAATCAAACATTTTGGTCCTTTTACTTTTTGTTAATTGTAATCATTGTACAGCACTGTGTTTCAGCTAAGTGATCTAGCAGCTGGACGTTGACGCGTAAGACCGAAGGTTTTTGATTCGATTCTTCGTCACGTTGTTGTAAAGACGTATACTAGGACGAAACAGTCATCTAATGTTTTCAAACTTTCAGTGGTTATCGGTTAGTAATTTCAGTGACAGCATAGTAGTGGCCCGAAATGCCCTGGTACGGCCGAGACTGAGGAGAGTCTGCTCTCCCTCTCGAAATGCTCTCACATGGCTACGCGTATATAGCCTCTTCCAGGGAAGTCCTACTCACTGCCTTCTCGTGGCGCAGGGGAATTGTTCACGAAGTTGGGAAGACGAAAAGCGAATGTCCAGCGCTTTAACCGGGTTGGTTGACATGGAGAGTCCACCTGGGGGAGTTGGAAAACCCTGATCCCAAACCAATAGTGCACATGGGCTTCAGTACCCTGAGGGAACAAATGGCGTATGAACCAATTATTGGTCACCAGCTATCATGAGACGGCATCTCCTTACGATGCTCCACTGCTTTGTGGGTTAGACCTTCAGGTCGAAGGCTCCGGGTGTAGCCCCCTAAGAAAACTACCTGCTTCGGTTTGAGCACCCGAGCAGTATCACAGCCCTCACACACATCAAATAAGATTTGTGTGGCGCATATGTATTTGGTGCCTCCTTAACGTTTTTGCGTTTCACATAATTTATTTTATTATCAACAATTCATCTTTCAAATTCAACATTACCTTATTCATCAAAACATATATCAATTTGTATTTTTAGCCGAAGGGACAATAGCAAGATATGTCATGAACAGAAACAAAGGTCAAGAAAATCAATATATTGTTTAATACGAAACTACAGAGTTCTTCAAAAAATATGAAAACTATAAATTTAATACTTCATTTGCATATTATCCATCAATTATCTCTTACAAACTTCATCATTCCGTCATTCTTGTTGATACTACAAATACTCTCTGTTTATATTCTTGTTCTATTCGATTTGATCGTAATCTTCTGAGTCCCGGTATTCCACTTCTGATTTTCGTCACATACTACTTATATCTGTCAACGTGGGCAGCATACGGCACAGATACATCATGAATTAATCGTATTCTGCAGATGGTATTGTTCTCTGTTTGTTCAAACATTTCTAATGGGGATAAGTTAAAAGTAGAGGAAAAAAATTGAAAATCAGTAACATTTTAATCGTTTCTTACAATTCAACTTTATAATAGAAATAAAATGTAAGAAAATTATTAAAAAATATGTAGTTTGCATTCATTTTTTTACAAGGAAGAACACGATTTGTTAACGAATAATTGTTTATATGAAGTTTAATCACCGATCAGCTCACTTACACCTGTTACACCTCGTGGAGGAGAATAGACCACTCACCAGCATTCTCCATCCAACTCTGTCCTAGGCAATCCTTTCCAGTTGTTTACAAGTGGTATTCATCCTTTTGATGTCTGCTTCTGATTCTTGACGCAATGTGTTTCTTGATCTTCCTGTTTTTTGTTTACCTTCAGGATTTCACGTTAGCGTTAGCCTCGTGATGCAGTTTGGTGATTTCTGTATTGCATTTCCTATCCACCTCCAGTGTCTTTTCCTAATTTCTTCTTCATATGAAAGCTGGTTTAGTCTCTCCCACAGCAAGTTGTTGCTGATGGTATCTGGTCAACGGACATTGAGCATCATGCGTAGACAACTGTTTATAAATACTTTTATCACCGATCAAACTGACCAAAATATAGTTTTAAGCAAATCAGAATTTACTCATTATTTTATTATCATTAGTATACAGAAAACTGTATTGTTTATTCTCTTAAAGAGACATGAACTAAACTCTTAAACAAAATTAGTAATTTCAACATTTGGATTTTCATAGCACGAAAAACTGAATATACAATTTAAATATACATAATACATAACATTCCATTTTCATAAGTCATACTTTAGTCAGAGAATAAATATCTGCAAAGAAAGAAATATGTACATGTATGAATTAATCAATGGTAAGATCCTTAACATGTCTAACTGAAATATTATAATCAAATTAGCCAGTTGAAATAGATTTAAACTGAAAAAACTAATAAAATAAGCGTTCGCGAGCGAGACAGAAAGTCCTGGGTTCGAATCCCGCAAGCAGGGTCGTAAATGCTCACTACTGAGGAGTCCCATACTAAGACGAAACGGCCTTGGAGTGCTTCCAGGTTTTCCATAGTGATCTAGCATTAATTGACTCATGAATTCAACTATTAAAGAATACTTCTTTAACAGATTACAGTTTATGTATACTCCGATGAATAAATGTAACATATAATACGTGAACAATACTGAAGTAGATTTTATTGTTATTTTATAGTTATAAAATAGATATTTTACAACGAGTTATATTTCTTGGATTTTTTAACGTGCATTAGCAAACGTTTTAGAAAAAAGTAGTCTGGATAGTTACTAATGTTTTATTGTATATTCATAATAGAAATTTGACAGATGATCATTGTATGTTTCATAACAAGACAAATATTTTAAAAACGTTTGACTTTTAGAGTCAAGTTTCAATTGACCCATGATCTAAAGTATTGGAATTACTACAATCTCCACAAAACCCATTATGATATTAATCAACATATGCTCACTAGTGAATGGCTTCAAGAGGTATATCCCGGAGTTCTAGTGAGAAGCGGTGACCAGTGGAGTACAACCGGGTCTGTTATGAGATAGCAACTCACTGAAGACAATGGTGGATGTGTTGCTCAATTTCATGGATTGGTTGAAGTTAGATATTAATACCGTTGGATACCGGCTAGCTCAGTGTTCTCGAGGTTAAGCGTTTGTCCGTGAGACCAGTAGGTCCTGGGTTCTTATCTCGCGGGCGACGGGATTGTGGATGTGCACTACTGAGGAATTTTGGTGGAGTTTTGTTCTCTGAGCTGGATGGTTTGGTCGTGGAGCTTTCATCGTTCTTCTGAACGACATCATCAGCACAAACTTCAGATAGAAGTGAAGTGTTCGAATTTCTCCATATGTGTTTCACAGCTTGTTCTGTGCACCTCGATGTTGATTGGTTCTTGTTGACCTTAAATTTATCATTGTTTACTTCTTTGTTTTGGTTATGTCTCCCATTGGTTTGATTTTTGTTCCTATATTTATGCATGATTTTCCTGATTGGTTGATAAATTGGATTGATTTCAATATGTTTGTTGATTGCTGATTGGCCTGAGTGCCAAGCTTCTAAAAATTCTCTGGTGTTTTTAGAGTTTCCTCTGTCTAAGATTTCTACATTTTCCCAATCGAATGAATGTCCGTAGTTATCCACGTGTATTGATATAAGTGAAGAAATATCATGGCGTTTGACTGCTAATTGATGTTCATGTAGGCGTAGGTGGAGGGGGCGTCCGCTTTGTCCGATGTAGTGTTTGTCGCAGTTGGTACAATTTATTTTGTAGATGATGTTTGATTTGTTTTCCTTTGTTATTTCATCTTTTGGTTTGCATAGGATTGATTGTAATGATTTTGTTGGTTTGTGTGCCACACCTATCCCGAAGGTTTTCAGCAGTCTCGTTGCGGTTTCTGATATTCCTTGTATGTACGGTAGGGTGATCCTTTTGTTGATTTTTGTGCTTGATTTGGGTTCTGATGCTGTGTGCCGTTGGTGCTTTTTGATGAAGTTGATTGGGTAGCCGTTCTTTTGAAATATGTCCTTCAGGTATTTCTCTTCATTTTTTCGTGCTGCCAGTGTGCTGCAGTGTGTCCTCGCCCTCTTGAACAATGTGTGTACGCAGTTGATTTTGTGAGCTCTTGGGTTGTTGCTGTTGTAATTGAGGATTTGATCTGTATGGGTCGGTTTCCTATATACTTGAGTTTCCAGTTTTCCTGTATCGGTTCTAGTGATCAATATATCCAAGAATGCTAGTTGGTTGTTTGACTCCTGTTCCATTGTAAACTTGATGTCGTTGAAAACGTTGTTGATCAGTTTGTATGTGTTTTCCAGTTCATCCTTTTTGACGATGACAAAGGTGTCGTCTACGTAGCGAATCCAAACTTTTGGCTTGATCACTGGTAATATCGTGGCTTCTAGTCTTTGCATCACTGCTTCTGCGATCAGTCCTGATATTGGTGATCCCATTGGTGTCCCTTTTGTTTGTTCGTAGATTTTGTTGTTGAATTGAAAATATGTTGTTAGGCATAAATCGATGAGTTCCAGTAGACTTTTAATTTGAAGTGTCGTGTATTTGGTGAGATTTGTGTCGTTGTTGAGTAGCAGGGATATAGTTTCTTTTGCTAGCTGTGGTTCAATTGAGGTGAACAGTGCTGTTACGTCGAAGGATATCATGAGTTCGTCGTTGTTGATTTGAATATCCTTAATTTGGTCCAGGAATTGTGCTGGGGATTTGATGGAGTGTTTGGCTGAATCTACTAGATGTCTCAGTATTCGTAAAATTTCTTTTGACAAATTGTATGTTGGCGTTCCGGGGAGTGCTACTATTGGACGTAGTGGAATGTTTGGTTTGTGTATTTTGGGTCTACCGTAGAATCGAGGGAGTACTGGTCCACTGGATTTCATTCTCCATTGGTCTTGTTTTGTTATTTCTCCTGCATTGACTAGCTTGTTTAAAGTCTTTGAGATTTGATTGTCTAATTTTTTGACGGGATTTGTGTCCATCAGTTTGTATGTGCTCTTATCTTCGAGTAGTTCTTCGGCTTTGTTGATGTATTCTTCATTGTCCATGATTACTGTGGTGCGTCCCTTGTCCGCTGGTATTATGATAATATCTTTTCTATTTCTGAGTTCTTTCAAGGCCTTTTGTTCTTGTGGAGTCAGTTGGTTGTTTTCTTTCACCTGTTGAGTTATCGGTACTATAGTTTGCCTTATTTCCTGTTGTGTTTCTTCACTGATTCCGGAAGTGAGGAATCCCACAAGAGGATGAAACGGCCTTGGAGTACTTCTAGGTTTTCCATGGTGGTCTATCTTCAATTGACTCATGATCTCAAGTATTGAAACTACTTCTAGAGTAGTTTTTCAATACAATTTGATAATTGTCTTCTTAGCTAAGAATTTAACTGTACATAGAAATGTAAACCATGGTGATTTTATTATAGTAATCTAAAAATGTGATGTTTGCAAAACAGACAAAAAAACTTTTTCTCAATAAACTTTTGTTAAACAATCTTTTTACCGACATTATGAAAAGTTGACATTTGAAAATAAAACAATCATATAATTATGATCATATCTAACAGTTGAATTCAGAACATGCAATTCATCCTATATGGGACTAGTCAAATGAATGTATCTCAGAATTGATATTCATTCTGAGATTCAAACCAAGTAACGTTTACATTAAACATCATCCTATAATTAGTTTCTTATAAATCTCAACTTGATATGATGGAAAGAAAAGTCAATTTTCGATTGATTTACTCATTATGAGTTTTGTTCAACATTACTTCCGTTCTGATTCAGTGTGCTGATTACTCAATGTAGTAGTTGTTTTGTTTTCTCGTATGATATTTTATTCTGTATAATATACGATATTCTTGTATTCCACTGACATGAAATATGCTCAGTATGTGGTTTGTTATAACTCTAAGTACTTTTCATATATGTGATTACATTCTAATTAATAATAAAAATGGGTGTACAATCAGTATATAAATGAGTGTATTTTCTACTAGAGTCGTCGTCGTCGTCATAGTGTTTTGGGGTTAATAAATCATCACTTATACCAGTCTTCGTGTTCTTACTTTCGCGTCGTGGGAATTGCAGAGGTCTCTCGTTGCGAGTATAAGTTATGTGTTCCCGACATAGCAATCAGCGACGACCAGATACAAGAAGTAGCAATAAAAGAGCCAAGACAATAAGCATCCAAATGACGAATTATAACACAACTAACTTCATTCAAACAGTTAAATGCTGTTTTTTTTAATTTAATAAATTAGTTAAAATAATCCTTCTGAATAGTCTTAATTTAATTTATTAAAACAAATCAATTTACTTTTGTTACGATTCTTAAATAAACCAAATTCATGTTAGTTTCACTCTATTTTCTTTTCTCTCTTTTTTCTCCTTTTGAGTCTTAAACATAAACTAATTTTTCTTTTCAATCTATCAAAAGACTCAACTATTGACTATGTAACTTAAGTTTATTTATTCCCTTGAGAAGAATACAGACGAATATTTTACGCAAGTTTTTTTTTAATACTGAATATAATTAAAACTTTAGAAACATATAAGTAATTTCAAAAGTTGAGATCATGAGTCAATTGAAGATAGACCATCATGGAAAACCTGGAAGCACTCCAAGGCCGTTCCGTCTTAGTATGAGTCTCCTCAGCAGTGAGCATCCATGATCCCGACCTCCGACGGCTCAGTGGTTTAATGGTTAAGCGCTCGCACGTGATACTGATAGGTCATGGAATTGAATCTCGCTGGGGGCGGGATCGTGGATGCGCACTGCTGAGGAGTCCCATACTAGGACGAAACGGCCGTCCAGTGCTTCCAGGTTTTCCATGGTGGTCTATCTTCAATTGACTCATGATTTCAACTATTGAAATTACTAAAATCTCCACAGAACCCCTTCTGATATAAGTGGTTTGTTTGTTTGTTTATTTGTTTTTTCTATTATTTTTATACAGTCAATATAATTTCGTTTATTTATTCGTAAATATGAATATAACTTTGAAATGGCATGAATTTTGTAATGGAAGTTTAATAAAACTAGGAAAGAAAATTATTACAGTTTGGTTAAATATGTCATGGTTTATTTGGTTAAAAAGAGGAAGAAAATACACGTATTATTCTAGATTTTAATCATATATATTGTGGTGTGTGCTACTGATATCGATAGATATAAGTAGTATGTATCAATAATCGAAAGTGAAATACGTGACGGAAGAAGGTTGAAAAGATCGAAAATAATAGAACGACAACAGAGAATTATTGGTATGGAGATGAAGGAACAATAAGGTCTGAGACAACTGATTGACAATCACAATTGATTGATCACTAGGTGGTGATCAGTGTCATGTGTGCCATGTCCTTTTTAGTTCAGATCGAATGCTATCGACCAAGTTGCAATGCGGCCACTAGTCTAGGTGACTCGACATTGGTCGATAGCATCCGATCTGCATTAAGAAGGACTCGACACATATGGCATTGACCACCGCCCACTACCAGGTTCTGTAATTCTGTATTAAAATATATTCCATTGTCCTCAATTGTGTTCTTGTTCACTACAATATTATTGAAAGACTTTTTATTGATTATAACAATAAAAGTAGCCTGAGTTTTACTATCAAAAATGAATTTATACATCATAAGATAGAAATCTGAATGGGGAATATAAAATATTCTTAGAATAAGGATCAAGTCGACTGATGCCATTGATATTGTTAAATTAATTAAAACAATTGTTATACTCACTTGGTATTGTTTACTTGAATCTTACCATTGATGTTTAGAACTGAAAATGACCAGTCTCTTATTGGCATGTGTGCATTCTTTGTGGTTTTCCTCGATATTGCATTAAGTCACAAGGATTGTAAGCAAAGATAGATAGTGGCTATCAGTGGAATCTAGTACGCACTCTTCGTCCTATTCGGGACTCGTCACCTGCATCTCAGAGTTGATGTTCACTTCGCAACTTGAGCTCAGTACCGTTCTTAGCAAGGCACATCCAGCTGATGATTTCTAAATAGGACGAAACGCATGTCCTGGATTCTGCTACTAACCACTATTCATCAATTGTTATACTCATTATGAAAAATAACTCTTATGTTTTGGCAGCACAATCAATAAATTTATCCACTTTTATTCAAAATCAGTAGTAGCTAAGATGTAGGCACTTGGGATTGTATTGATAAATTTTGAATCTAACTCAGAGTGTTGTAATTTAAAATCTTTGAGTTAGAAGTGGATATTGCAAATTCATGTAACCTATATGATCAATCTAGTTGAATGTGAAATAGAAATGTATCATTCATATCAGATAAGAATAGAGCTAAATCATGATGAAAACTATTTTCAGCACATAAGAATTTCTACAAAATGACTTAAGTTGATTCATTTTTATCTAAACTGCCTTGAATTATCAGTATGGCTGTATTTCATGGTGAATATTATATATAGAACATTTATAGTTACGTAAAACTATTAAAATATGTATGTCAAACTTACAAGAAACAAACTTAAACGATAAGTTACATCAAGCTGACTAGTCCCAAATATTTAAAAGAAAGGCTCGTCTTAGATTTTTCAAAATGCTCCAATCCCTTCATTTACTAAGTCGATTCATATGTAATCTTCCCTACTTTCACGTCGTCATCTGTTATTGAGTATTCCCAAAGTTGAAATCACGAGTAGATTTAAGCTAAACTACCTTTATAAACTTAGAAGCACTAAAAGAGCGTTTCGTTCAGGTGTGGGACTCCTCACTAATGCATATCCACAATCCTGTATGCAGGACTCGAACCCATGGCCTTTGATCTCACTCACGAACGCTAGACTATTTTGCTGGTATTGAACTGTGCTAATGTTTAACTTCAATCAGTCCATGATCCTGCGCAACCCTTCATCCATTGTCTGAAGTGAATAACTGTTTCCACTTGGTAAGGATTGGACTCCATTGGTCACGGCTTCTCAGTAGAAGTAGCTGGTCATTAGTGAGCACATGATACTACAAACTTCAAAAATCCTTATACTGTTACTTTTTATTTAATTCATGTCTTCTTAGATAACCATCAATCATATTATTCTCATTTTTCTTAATCTTCATTAATATTATCATTATTATTTTTCGTGTCACAATGAATTCTGTGAATAAAAGTATACAAATTACTTTTTTTTAAATACGAGAATAAATCAAAACTGAATTTATTTCCAGCAAGAATAAATACAGTTTCATTCTGTTTGTTTTGTTCTTAATCTTCTTATTGTTTCCATTGAATAATGAATTTTTTTTGTTAAAAATAAATAGAGACAAGACATTTAAAACTTGGACTAAAAACAGAACATGAACACTGATTTAAAAGGGCGTTACCATGTTTTCTTTTTCTTCTTCTTCAAAAAAAGATAAAATGGTACGTTTGTAAATGTTTATCTTCTTTTCATATCGAAACACTGTATAGCAATGACAATGAAATAATAATAGGTGATAGACTAGAATGGTTTGAAATAAAAGAGATAGACAAACATGACTCTTCAGCAGTGCGCACCCACGACCCCGCTTGTGGGATTCGTACCTAGGACTTATCGGTCTCGTATGCGAACGCTCAACCTCTGGAGCGGGATTGTGGATGCCCACTTCTGAGGAGTCGCATACTGAGACGAAACGGCCGTCTAGTTTTTCTAGATTTTCCATGGTGGTCTGGCTGGAATGGACTCATGAATTCAATAGTTTAATGCTATCTTTCTACAAATATAAATACTAGTGAGTAAGTAGCAATATCAAGGCAATCCTCACAGGACACATATATGCGTTTCGTTTTAGTATAAACATATTGGTGGCGCATTTTTACAGATGTTGACGGAACAAAGTCTATAACAGTAAAATCTTGTGATAGTAACGACACCATTCAGTCATTATTGTTATATCTAATGGTTTACATTATTGACAATTAGTTCATATGTTATGTTACCATTGAATGAAATGCGTTTGTCTATAATCAATCAAAATTCCATGGTTTAATGTCTTTCGTAGTTTCTAAAAATCATCATTTAGAAATCTAGTATTGAAAATTTGCATAATTGAATGTGAATAATCTAAGATAGCGTTTCAAGATGGCGAAAACTTGTCAAATTAAGCTAGGAGATTTCAAAAACAATGACACAGTGTTTTTATCGGTTAACAATAGCGCATCGGGAAAAGCTACAGTCAATGAGATTAGGAAGCCTAACGTCATTTCAGATCGGGTTTTGCTAGCATACAGAAGAATTCCTCTCACCAATCTGCTGTATGTTACATTTTGTATATCACAGAAGATTCTTTTAAATCTACGTCAAAACAATTAGTCCTTTTGATAAATTGTGATGGTGTATTAGGAAGACGAAGATTATCGAAACTATGTGATAATAGTATCAGAAGCGGTTTTGTGGAGATTGGAGTAATTTCAACAGTTGAGATCATGAGTCAATTGAAGCTAAACCACCATATATTAACGTAAAACATTTCAAACAATCTGATCACACATATACTTGTTAAGAACATTGATATATAAAAATAAAAGGTCAACTAGACCAAAAATGGAGGGTAAGAGGAGATAAGGATAATAAAGAAAACAATTTGAAACCTCATCACTCTGGATAATTAGCTAATATTATCAGGGTTCATGATCTCAATCAAAAACTTAACAATCTCCACAACCCCTAAACTGACAATTATCAGGGTAGTTTTAAGGTGAGAACAAACTGGTTTGAATTTTCGTATGGCTGAGGCTTCAATAAACCTTAGTATACACCCTTTCACACTTTTGTACCGTACCACAAAAGCTGAGTTAAAATCAACCGTTTGACCTGTTTGAATTATGTGTTTAGCAATAGAGGATGATAGATGTTGTTCGAAATGTATTACGCTAATATATCACATAGTTCTGATAATCTTCGTCTTCTTACTACATTATCGAAATCTATGTTAATTAAAATTGGACTTATGATAAAAAAGATCTTCTAAATTTAATATTGAAAAAAGCTTGGACCAGATTACCAAGCGAAACGTTGGATTTACTCCAAATTCTTTCGCTGAGATTTTACAAATACATTCTTCCTCTTTAATGTCTCACATCAACTCGGCACTCAAATACTGTGAAACTATTCAATCAAATTTAGACAAAAGTTCTCATTTAATATTATAGGGGTCTATATTTAAAGCTATCTATCTATAAAATATATAGTTTTATACATATACCGATTTCCATATCAGACTTATTTTTCAGAATCAACTAAATGACTGTTCCAGAAGCATTTCCAAAAGAGAAACATCTTCTTGAAGACAGTTTTGAAATCTTCATCTTTTTTTTTCTTTTTTTGCAAAAAAGTTAATATTTAATCAAAGATTTCCAGATCTAATTTCAACTGTTTTAGACAAAGTTACTTTCATTGTTAATCAAGTAATAACTTTATTATATAATCAATCTCTTCAACTGTTAATTATACAAATTGGCAGGGAATTATATAAATAAGAATTAATTTGTTGTTGTTGTTGCTGTATTCAATTGTGTATGTTTGATTTAAACTAATAATTATATGTGATAAAAAAAGAGAATAAATTAAGCAGAAAAAGAAATTTCTCTTCAATTAGTTTTTTTATCGTGGATCTAGACTAATATATATTTGCAGAAAGGGTTTTGTAGAGATTTTAGTAATTTCAATAATTGAAATCATGAGTCAATTGAAGACAGACCATCATGGAAAATCTGGAGGCACTGAACGACCGTTTCGTCCTAGTATGGGACTCCTCAGCAGTGCGCATCCACGATCCCGCACCCCGAGAGATTCGAACCCAGGACCTACGAGTCTTGCACCAGGCGCTTAACCAACTAGACCACTGAGCCGGTATCCAATGGTGTTAATGTCTAACTTCAAGCAATCCACGAAGTTGTGCCACCGTACACCATTGTCTTCATTGAGCTGATATCTCACAACAGACCCGGTTGATCTCCACTGGTATATATATATTTATAGGTCAAAAATAACTTCATGTTATTCGATGTATCGAGTTCATTTATTAATCTTCCCCTACTTGAAACTGCGGATTTTATATTCAGTGAACTAACAGAGAGGTGCATAGAAACCTTAATTTGAAATGGTGGTGAGGATTTATAGCTCAAGTGGATGATTTTGATAGAGTTTTATTCTCTGATCTGGATGGTTTAACCATGTGTTCTTTGTAGCTTCATTTTTTATCCTCTATAACGTGTTGATATTTGCGGATCCTGTAATATGCATCCGTTATCATTAGCTGTGCCATTTTCCTTCCACTTTGCTCAGCTATTCTCTATCCCAATGGGTATTTCATTGGAGGTCTGTATCTTACACTTTTTAGTAGAACATGCTGACAAAGACACTCGTGGAGAAAACACAGTTGTTCTCGAGTGGAAGCCTGACTTTTGGCGAAATCTCCCCATTTTCGGACAACGAGAAGCGTAATACGCTCATATAATATTGAGATGATGGAAATTTGTAGCTTAGGTGGATGATTTTGATGGTTTAGTCGACTAAACCATGCAGCTCAGAGAACAAAACTCCATCAAAACCTTAATTTCTTCATACCCAATAAAACCGTTTATTATTAAATGTATGATGAATGTCCGATTCCGATTTAACGATGGATACTATAGACAATTGGATGGGGTAGTCATAGGGTCACTACTTAGGTCCACTACTGGTAGACATTTTTCTTGCAATACAAGAAAGTGGACCAGTCAAGGATAAAAACAGTAAACTAACATCTTGATATCTTTATATAGATGATACTTTCATAGTATTAGAAAAAAGAACATGAAAAGGATAATTTAATTAATATATCTAATAAAATTCATCCATCTGTTAATTTTAAACTAGAGAAAGAACAGAGTAATAGCATATAGTTTCTGGATGTCCAACAAACTAGAAGCGCAAATAAAACATTCAAAAGTGGAATACATAAAAAGCCTACAGTTGGACAATATACTCATTTTTTTATATAGTAGTGTGCCAATCAGATACAAAAGAAACTTAGTGAAGGTCCTGACTCATCATCTTTGAATGAATCTCTCTGATGACATCATTGTAGATAAGTTGATTAATATTCGTAACCTGCTTAGTAGGAATGGATGTCCAGCGAAATGCATCAGCAAACATAAGAATGAGATGAAAAGAAGACCGAATGTATCTACCGTTCAGAATAACGTATTGTTCTTAAAATTACAATTCTCAAATAATCCTACCGAAGAAATTGTGCCTCAGTGGCTAAGAAGAACGATGCAGAAAACATCTAATACAGCTAGACTAGATGCCTCTTTCTACAACTGTCCCACAATAATAACCGTTAATAGAGACAGAATACTTGAATTCGCCATATGCGTGTGTATGTACCAATTCAACTTCTCCTGTGGAGCCAGTTATATGAGGTATACCATTCGGCTAGTTTGTCATCGAATAGCAGAATACCATCCATCTTGACTGAGCAAAGCACATGCAAGAGCGATTAAAAGTTCCATTCTCGCTCACTTGGTGAACATGGGTCACCAAATTGACTTGAACATAGCTTTTAAGGTTTCCATCAAATTTGCTACATTGTTCATGAGTTCATCTTTTGTACATTCCTAAAGCTACAGAAATCCATATTTACAAACTAAATCTTTACATCCCAAAGAAGTTTGTACAACCACTCTCGTTACTCTGGTTATCGGAAAAGGAGTGAATTTGTAGCTGAACTTTGATGATAATGGTGAACGGTCGTGCAATATCGTGGATTGGTTTAACTTAGACATTAAAAGCGTTGGATACCGGCTCAATGGTTTAGAGGCTACGCGTTCACGCGCAAACTAGAAGGTCCTGAGTTCAAATCCTGTAAGTGAGATCGTGAATACACACTACTGAAGAGTCTATAGCGACTCACGTGCAAATGAGTTTATTCTCATTTAACGCAGTTAAGCCCTTTCGCTAACTTATTTAGCGGACAAAGTCATCCGCACTATAACAATTTATTGTACCCTTATTATTTTGTGCTTATATGAAATACGTATGCTTGAATATTGCTTACGGCCTACTCATTTATTCAATCTGCTAGTCTTACTACTAACTGCTTATTTGATTCGATTACTCATTCATTTCACTAGGTATATATATGTCCATGTTATTCATATTCAACACACACACACACTCGTCTCGCTCTTGCTCTCGCTCGCTTGCTTTCCTTTCGGCACAACTCTTCTATGCTTGTTTAACGCATCTGTACTTTTGGATATATGTGCGTAGTCTCGTAATAAACGTAATCAACACTTCGTATTTGCCTTCTGATTAATATACCGTTGGGGCGTTATATAGAACGGTTATCAAGACGAACTTTATACGAAGTTTAAGGATTATATCGAATACCGACCACCACAAGTCCAATACTAGGACGAAACGGCCTTGGAGTGCTTTCATATTTTCCATGGTAATCTAGTTTTAATTAACTCATCAATTCACCTATTTAAAAAATATAACATTAACTAGACTAATGAATTTCAAATAATTCGGTAATTCCTTTTTTTGGGGTGGGTAAGAGTTTCTTCATCTTCAGATAAATGACAAAATCATCATAAATTAAACATTTCAATGCAAAGTGTCAACATTTAAATCAAACAAAATAAACACAATAACAAATCTATATAAGTATTAGAATTGGACATTGAAACAGAGTTTTCTTTTTTGTCTAGTTAAATGATCAATAATATTTTAACCATCTGCTGTCTAACTTTGTACATAATATAAATGACAAGTATTCTACATTACATTACAATATAAGATCCTTTACATACTAAAGAAAATTTATGTTCATTCTAGAAGTAATACAAAACATGAAGGTCTAACCGAAAACATTATTGTTCTAAAATATAAATAACAAAATAATTATAATTCAAGATAGAATGTGAATTAGTTTCAATAATGAACTGATTATTACATTGGCTAATTACTTACTTACTTATGCCTCTTACTCCCAATGGAGCATAGGTCGCCGACCAGCATTCTCCAACCCATTCTGTCCTGGGCTTTCGTTTCTAGTTCTATCCAATTCTTGTTCATTTTTCTGATGTCTGTCTCCATTTCTCGAAGTAATGTGTTCTTTGGTTTTCCTCTCCTCCTCTAGCCTTGAGGATTCCATGTGAGGGCTTGTGTTGTGACGCAGTTGGGTGCTTTCCTCCAATGTGTGTTCTATCCACCATTTATTTAGGTACATTGACTAATTATCAATAAATAAATTGCTTTAGAACAATAGTGTTAATAAAGTTTACTGTGAAATAATAATAATAATAATAAAGAACTTGTAAATGAATAGAAAAATGGAGGAAAAATTAAAGAGCTAATGTTTGAAAGACTGTTGTAAATCATAGAAGGATGAAAAATAAAGTATATTTTTTCTTATTTGATTCAAAAGGATGTGTTATTTACTATAGTTCAGAAGAGACCAAACAGTGTTAATTTTAGTACACTTATTACGTGATTCGGTAACCGTTTATTAGTTAGTTAGTTACTTACGCCTGGGTACTCCTCATGGAAGAGCATAGATCACTCAGCAGCATGCTCCATCTAATTCTGTCCTAAACAATCCTTTACAGTTGTTTCCAGTTGCTATTCATCCTTTCCATGTCTGCTTTCAATTCCCGACGGAATGTGTTATTTGACTTTTCATTTTTCCGTTTACCTTCAGGATTCTAAGTTGGCGTCTACCGCAAAATGCAGTTTGATGATTTCCTTGATATGTGTCCTATCCACTTCTAACGTCTTTTCCAAAACTTCCTCCTCACCTGGAGGCTGGTTTGTTCTCTCCCACAGAATGATGCTGTTGATGGTATCCGGTCAACGTACATTGAGTATCATGTGTAGACAATTGTGTTCTCCAAGTTTCGGCTGCACACAGTAGAACTGTTTTAACGTTCATACTGAAGATTCTGACTTTGATATTTGTTGATAGTTGTCTTGAGTTGCAAATGTTACTCAATTGTAGGAATGCGGTTCTTGCTTTGCCAATCCTCACCTTTACGTCCACATCAAATTACCCTTGTTCATTGATGATGCTACCCAGATACGTGAATTTTTCCACCTCTTCCAGTGTTTCTCTAGCAAGTGTGATTGAGTTGGTGTTCTCTGTGTTGTGTTTGAGGATCTTGTTGTTTATCTTGTGTATGTTAAGTCCTACTGATGAAGAGGCTGCTACTACCCTTTTAGTCTTGACCTGCATTTGTTCGTGCGTATGGGATAGAAGGCCCAAGTCATCTGCGAAGTCTGAATCGTCTAGTTGCATCCAAGCTGTCCATTGTATTCCGTGCTTCTCGTCAGATGTGGAGGTCGTCATAATCCAGTAGGTAGCCTTGTCTGATTACGGTTAACTGTCTATTAAGAAGTAATTTTTTACTTATTTCATGTAACTAAATCAGTCAAACGATACAATGATAGTGAATAAACACTCATTAAATGTTATCAACTTAAATCACTACTCCTGATTACTAGTATCTTTTAAAAGGTAATTGATAGTAAACCTGATTACTAATACACTTTGATGGTTAAATAAAAAATAGATTACTTCTGCACATATTTTGATCGGTAAATAGAAGTATGGAGTTTTAAAAAATAACTTTATATCATTTCACGTTTTCGAGTAGTATATAAACAGGAATTTCTTAGGCGTATAAAACACAAACAACTGAACAAAGGATAAGCAACTGTATAGGTGATACTATATTTTGACGTTATTAAAAACAGAAAAATGACTAAATACATTTACTTTCATACCCGATCTCATCAACTAGTGACTATGAAAATCATTTAGAATGTTAACGAAGAATTCATAAAACAAGCAATTGTGTGCTTATTGTTAATTGACTACTACATCTAAATTTTAAGTAACATATCGTTAGTTTAAACTTCATCGAAATTGTCAAACATTAACTGATCACATAACTTTATTAACAGTTAAAGGCGAAAATGAATCATATCTTAAGAATACATCAGTTGAAATTATGGATTATTGTGTTATATTAATTTAACCATAAATAATGTTCCAATAGTAATGAATTATGAAATATGTTCCTAAATGACAAAGAACAACTTTCAGATCAAATGGTTATATCGAGGAAAAATAACAAATACTTATATCCTGAGAGAGGTTTAGTGGATATTATAGTAATTTAATAGTTGAATTCATGAGTCAATCGAAGCTAGACCACCACTGAAAACCTGAACTCACTGGACGGCCGTTTCGTTCTAGTATGGGACTCCTGAGCAGTGCGCACTAATGAATTCAACCATTAAATCACTGTAATATCCAGAAAACCCCTCTCTGATTTTAATCACTAAATGCTCACTAGTAATGGTCTCTGAGAGGTATTTCCTGGAGTTCTAGTGAGAAGTCGTGACCAGTGGAGTCCAACCAGGTCTGTTGTGAGATAGTAACCCACTGAATACAATGATGAACGGTGGCACAAATTAGTAGATTGGTTGAAGTTAAACATTAACATCGTTGGATGCCGACCAGCTCAATGTTCTATATGTTAAGCGTTTGCTTGCGAGACCGATAGGTCCTGGGTTCAAATCTTCAGGGTCCGGATCGTGAATGCGCACTGCTGCGGAGTGATACATTAGGACGAAACGGCCTTGGAGTGCTTCCAGGTTTTCCATGGTGGTCTATCTTCAATTGATGCATGAATTCAACTATTAAAATACTTATATCATTATGAGTGTTTGTGTCATTTTGTTGTCAGCCATACATGTTGAACAAATTATTTATTAGCTTGATTGAGTAGTTGAATAGTTAGTGCGTTCACATTTAAAATGAAGGTATATTATGTTCAAGTATCCATGTGAACTTTACAACTGAAATTCACTTACATGCGACCTAAAATTCTTGAATCCAACCTCTAGTTATAATCTACTTGTTTTATAAAGTAGATACTTATGGTTATTTTTCATAAAATCTAAAATTCCTAGTTTCATACTGTGATGTGTGCTAATTATATTGACATAATTAGTATATGATGTTAGTCGTGAACAGAAGGTCTGGCAGCAGAGAGACAAGAGAACCGAACAGTAAAGAATGAAAACAGAATGCAATTTGTATGAAAATGCAAGAACAATGAAGTCTGAGTCATTTTAAGACAATTGGTAGACATTTTGCAAATTAAGCATTTACTTTATGATTGTTAGATTTTATCAACAAGTCCCGGTGATTATATATTTATTTTTTAGTTCTAGTCTAATTCAAGATATTATTGCCATAAATGAATCATACTTGACACATATTAACTCCACTGGTCACCGTTTCTCACTAAAATTCCATGAATTACCTCTCAAAACTAGTCACTAATGAGCACATAATAATTATCAATATAGGGCTATAGAGATGATTAAGTTTTGATTGGTTGATTTTGAAACAAATCAATCTCTTTTCCCTTTTAAATTTATCAAAGTGATTAATCAATTAATTTATTTATTATTGTTAAATCATTGATCGATAAAACAGCCTTTTAATTTGTGACTGTTTAATATAAATAAACTTATCACAATTGATTGATCACTGGGTGGTAATCAATTCATGCGTGTCTAGTCCTTATTAGTGCAGATCGAATGCTATCGATCATGTTGCAATGTGGCCGACAGTCTAGGTGACTCGACGCTGCGGGAACATTACATCTCAGTCCTACAGAAGGTCAGTCGCGGCTCGGATAGCTCAGTGGTAACGTCTCTGGCTGTGAAGCTGGGTGACACGAGATCGAATCCGCCAGGGAGCACCAGTTCCCTCAAGGCTATTGAGTGCTAATTAGCACGAGACCCGGGTCCAGGGTTTCCTGTTGACTAACTCCAACCACCATCTAAATAAATAAACTTGGCTTATGCCAGAAATATTTCAAAAACAGGAAACAAACATTCTGTTTAAAAAGAGAAATTCAAGAGTAAACTAACAAATGAACCACTATCCTATTGTTTTTATAAGTAACATATATATATGTGGATTTTCATTTATTTAATTAATCTGTGTTGGGTAGAGATGGTTGCGCAATTTCCTGGATTGGTTGAGGTTAAGCATTACCATTGTTAGATGCCAATCCGCTCAGTGGCCCAGAGGTTAAGCGCTTGTGCGCGAGACCAAAGGTCGTGGGTTTGAATCTCGCCAGCGGGATCGTGGATGAGCACTGCTGAGGAGTGCCACAATAGGATGAAATAGCCGTTCAGTGCTTCCAGATATACAATGGTGGTTTAACATCAATCGATTCACGATTTCAATCAATAAACTCTTTAACAATGAATTTATTTTTGTCCCTGTAGACTTCATTAGTTTAGTGGATAACGGGTTGAAATTTGTAGTGAAGGTTATTGGTTTTTTGTTTTAGTGTGAATATCAACACCAAGATTCAGGTACATGTAAGTAATCATTTCAAAACAGGTTGACATTCTGATTCTGGATTTCACAGCTAGACACTATCTAACTTTAATAAACTTACCTAGTTATTTCTATTCTTAATTATGCTTACCTTCTTGATCATCTAAACAATATAACAAATTGTCCTAGTAAGACAGTGCTAGAATGCTCATTGGAAATCATAAAAAGTAAAGAGTGGAAAATCTCAAATCTGCAATAAGCTTATTTAAATTATGATACTAACATGTGTTACACAACAAATAATCTTACTACATAAGCTTACATTTCTTAAAGTCGCTGATGAATAGCTTAGAAAGTTAATTTATGTCATGTTATAATAGTCACTAGCAAAACGTTCATTAAAATGAAGGTTTTTCTCAGTTTTATATTCATTATCGTATTATATAAATATATTAGATTTTCCGTATTAATAAAACAGACAAACGTTGAGAGACAACAGATACCGTATGCAGAATTAGTCTACATCACTTACTTCCAAAGAAAGTAAGTAGATTACAGAAAACATTTAACCCTTCAAACGATTTTAGACTATTACGGTGTATCGGTTGTACGTTGCTTCACATTTTCTGAAACAACTGTTCATCGCTATCTGATTTTCAATAGTACCTTCGGCTTATGCATTTAAATACATTTGAAGTGAAACTAGCAGTGAAATGGATGAGTCAAGTTTCATCCTGTATAAAACTCGTCCATTAGATCCACCTGTATCAAAGTACTGATGTTCATACTGAAATTCAAATGAGGTGACATTTGCGTGAAATGACAATACATAATCCACTAAGCCAAAGACATATCGAATAGATATGAAGTTCTCTAATTGTTCATATTAAGGGCTAAAAATGATTAGTCTCTATTCTCATTTGTGGATCATAAGCGGATTGCCTTGATTTTACATTATTCCGAAATCCTTATTGTACTTAACTTTCCTTTTTATTCTGCCTAAGTCATCATTAAACTTTTGTATGTATCTGCCTGACTGTTTGTCATACTATCTTTAGTTTTAATTACCTCTTTGTCTCTGTCTCTGTCTCTCTCTTTAATCGCTAATTCATTTATCTGTAAGCTTATTAAAGAATATTTCATTTTCATATTTTACCGTATTATATTTGTTCATTTTTGTAAATTGTATTACCTTTTTGTATATGATACTAATATTTAGTCGGTAAAATCTAGTTTATGATCATTTGCAAGTCAGTATATGTATATATGATGTACTGTTCAAAACACAAAGAATAATTATTATCAAAAAGGCGATAATAATTCATGGTCGGATTTCTATGGGTTAATAGAGATTGCTCATTTTGAGAGGCAATTCTTGTTGTTCCAGCCAGAAATCGTGACTGATGGAGTTTAATGACGTCAAATAGAAGTCAGTAATCCACCAATAGAATCAGTAAATGATAGTGAATTATAACTAACTAATTGAAGTTAGACATGTAAACAACTAGATATTAACTAGGCAACTTAAAGGTTAAGGGCTAGCCTAGAAAACCTGGAAATCTTGTATTCCATTTCTGATGATACCAAGGGTGAAATCTGTTGAAGCGTTCCATACTAGAACCAAACAATTGTTTGACTTTAGTTTGTAATAGTCGTTTATCATCAGTCACGGATGCAAACTGTAATGTAGATAATAACAGTTTGATTATTAACTGCTAGCTTATAATAGATTTATGCATTTCTAATTGGCAGTTGTAATTGGTGAAATTCAACCATGTCTAATATAAGGTGGGTATTACCGATAAAACTAGACGTCATCATGAGACATCGCAATATATATATATGTTAGCACGTTACATTTCTTGAAATGTTTTCTCAGTAGAATTTACCTCAAACAAAAGGTTAACAAGAAAGAAAAATGACATTTTATCTAGCTAATACATATATTAACGATCAATGGTAATCTGATAATTAACACGGAGTAGGAACCATGTGACAGTATTTCACGGTTGACTGATAACAATTACACGTCAAATAAGTTTTCATACAACCAACTGATAACAGTAAGTTATGCTCTTTACTACTAATGAATTAATTATCAGTCATTTCGTCCACAATATAACGTTTTATAAATTATTTAGAGTATAAACTTTGCAGACAACTATAGGTATGTATTTTCATTTCGACTAGGATTGTGATGTGTGTTACTGACATAGACAGATATAAGTAGTATGTATCATTAATCGAAAGTGAAATGTCTGGCGGCAAAATGTTAAGAAGATCAAAGGAAAGAGAATGAGAACAAAGAATGATTAGTGTGGAATTGAAAGGACAATGAAGTCTGAAACGATTGATTGACATGTGCAGAAGAAACAGTCAAGTTTGAGACAATTGATTGACATTTTGAAAATGAAGTATAGTTCTCAGATTTCACCAAAAAAATTTTTGTAATATTAGATGCAGTTACGTTTGGTTGTCCGTTATTTGTGTTCTCGTTCACTACAATATCAATTCTAATCTTTTGTGTGATAAAACAATAAATGATCGTTTATGCAATACAAAGTATCATGTTATGTATAATGTTATTGTAAATTGTGCAAGTTTGACAGTTTTCTAAAACAAGCCTCATCAAATTAGAATTCTGAACTATTTTGATAGGATACATATGTATAAATATACACACATAAAAGCCAGAATTTTATGACTTGGAGACAGGTTAAACTGTTTGTCATGAATGTTTTTATATTGTATAGTGAAGTATCATTATATTACATAATAATAACTTACTAGCTAATTGAAATAATGGACAATAATGAAGTTGATGAAGCTCTGTGTTCAAAATGTATTCAGAACAGCGCGACTAGTTTCAATACTACGTTAATCAATGAATAAGCTGCCACTCAGTCAGTCAGCAACAAAGTAGAACTTTGTACGTACGTACATCAGCTCGAGTTGCCACACCACATTAGCACAGAGATGCAGTTGTCGATTCAAATCCCATGGTAGTAGAGGTAATAAAAGTGTTAGCAGTAATCGGAAAGATTAGAGTTTGAAGATGTTATTCAAGAAGTATAATCCAGTGAAATAAATTTGGAAAGAAAATAAAGGATATGAAGAATTCAGAAGATTAGAATTTGGGAGAACACAAAGAGTGGATGCACCTGCTCCATTGCAAACGATTTTGAGCCATGTCATTCAGGGTCTCTAACCATCGGTTGCTATCATCTCGCGGTCCCCAACCAGGTAGTCTACACCTACCAATATGACTCAGTTTACTTGTCAGTGACTTCATGGACTTGTGCCATGTTTTGGTCTGGCCGCCCCTAACTTTCTTCCAACCTACTCCTATACCACTGAACATCGCACGTCGAGGCAGTCGGTCGTTGGGCATACGTAACACGTGTCCCAGCCATCTCAACTGATGAAGTTTCACCACTTCATCGATCGATTTGCCATCCTTACCTAGTACCCGTTTCCTAACTACATAATAATAACTTACTAGCTAATAAAATAAACTAAAATTTGACATATAAGTGCATCAGTATCAAATCTGTCATTTAATAAAACATGACATAAATGAAGGATGAATAGCAGAAAAATCTCAATAACTTTGAAGATGATGTATGTTTATAAACGACCAAGTAATTACGCATAGATGAATAAATGAATTTCTCAATAAATAGAAAAAAAATATTCACTTTGTAGTGTTTGCTTGTATCTTCCCATTCATGTTTAGGACTGGAATCGATCAGTCTCTTATTGGAATATGTGCGTTCTGAGCAGATTGCCTCGATATAGCCTTAGGTCATCAACTCTGGGATGCAGGCACATTCAGCTGAAGAGACTCCAATAGAACGAAAAGTGCGTACTGGATTCCACTGTTAGCCACTATCCATCTTTGATTAGAAAAAACTGGTGAAAGTCTTATTACAGCAATCATTTCTTTTTATCATTGACATGGGATATTACCACTCTTTTACTTCTATTATTATTTTTGTTTACCCATATTTATTAATCTTATACATCACAAGGTTCAAGTCAACTGATGATGTAACTATGAAAGTGTTCTGCCTGATCAATTTGAAAAATTTTCCTCCTTCTAAAAACTATATGAAGAATAACATTTCACTGTGATACATTTCTAAATATCCTGTTTATACTATTAGTTGGTATTATTATAGTATTAGATATTTTTTACTAACTGAAATCTTTTATGCATTGTGAATTAATTTCAGATGAAAATAGATACAATTTCATAACATAGTTTTGTTTGCCACATTGACTTATAAGAATATCACAATAACAATGAGCATATTGTGAGTGTAGTAAATGATTATGTAGTAAACAGTATAGAAATTTGTAGAGATTGTAGTATTTTAACAGTTTAATTCACGAGTCGATCTAAGCTAGAACATCGTCGGAAATCAAGAAGCACTGGACGGACGTTTCGTCCTAGTATGCCACTATTCGCTAGTGTGCATCCACGATCCCGCACGCCAGACTCGAACCCAGTACCTTCGAGCTCGCGCCCAAACGCTTAATGAGAAACCGTGACCACTGGATAAGACAGTTATCTACTTCAGAAAATGGAAGAAGGGTTGTGCAAGACCATGGGCTAATTGAAGTTAGACATTAACACCGTTGGGTGACGTCTAAGTGGTCTACAGGTTGAGCATTCGCCCTCGAAACTGAAGGTCCTGGATTCGCGTTTTGCGTATTGGTTCGTGAATGTCCACTAGTGAGGAGTCCCATACTCGGATGAAATAGACTTGGAGAGCTTCCAGGTTTTCCACGGTGGGCTAGCTTCAATTAGCTCATCAATTCATCTACTACAAAAACTACGCAACTTCTTATGTATGAATTATCATAGGAATTAAAAACTACATCATTTAGTATACAACTGTTTATGAATATCATTCATAAATGAATCAATATTTCCTTTTTGTCTGATTGTTTATTTGTACAATCCTATAATGAAATGATTAATTTGTTTGTTTGGTTGTTTGTTTGTTTTCCATGTCAATTATAATCAGAATTAGGGTAATCTCATTATTCATATTGTTTATATCTGTGAATGTATTTTTAATATTTCCAACTTTCATTAATTTTTTCCTTAATTCAATCGATCATTTTCTTTTATAAAATGTAAGTTTTATTGAGATTCCCTAGATCAACTGAGAAATAAACAAACGTATAGGTGAATCTGTTATGGTTCCTAACTTTATTGTGTATAACAAGAAGCTGAATTCAAGAGGAGGGAAATTTAATAAATAAATGCTGGTTCAGTGGTCTAGTGCTTAAGCGTTGACGCGCGACACCGACAGGTCCTGAATTTGAATCTCACGAAGCGGGATGCGCACTGTTGAGAAGTACTACAATAGAACGAAACGGCCTTGGAGTGCTACCAGGTTTTCAAAGGTAGTCTAGTTTAGGTCAATTTGTGAAGTCAACTGTGAGAATACAGTAAACACTTGACTCACTATATACATATATACATCAATTAATTTAGAAATATAATAGTTTAAAATAATTATGTATATTCAAGCCATGATCTACGAACTCCTGATATTTGAATGATATTCAAAGAAATTATCAGTAAATCATGTGCGATTTTCCAGTGTTTTTGGCGATTTCTGTCACTACCGCCAAAGAATATGGTACATTGTATAAATCCTTATAAAGATAAATTCAAATATTGCTTTTTTTAATCATAAAATGTCAAATTTTTATTGAACTTTAAAGATATTTTTCAAATAAGAGAGAGAGAGGGAGAGACTAAAGAGTTTTATGGTAATTCCAGTAGGTGTTAAAACAGATAAAAATCTAAAAGTCATTAATTCTGATCTATTTAGCATAAGTTTGTATTACTTACTTAATTACGACTGTTACTCCCAATGGAGCATAGGCCTTCCTTTCCAGATCTATCCAATTGTTGTTCATTTTTCTCATGTCTGTCTCCATTTCTCGACGTAATCTGTCCTTTGATCTTTCTCTCCTCCTCTGGCCTTGAGGATTCCATGTGAGGTCTTGCCTTATGACGCAGTTGGATGCTTTCCTCGATGTATGTCCTATCCACATACAAAGCTTCTTCCTGATTCCCACCTTCGCTGGGATCCGGTTTGTTCTCTCCCACAGCAGATTGTTGTTGATCGTATCTGGCCAACGGATCCGAAGTATCTTACTTAGACAACTGTTAATAAACACCTTTATCCTCTGAATGATCGCTTTCGTAGTTCGCTAAAAAAACGCTAACCAGAAAAGAGAAAAAAGTTTATATACAGTATACTATTAAATAGAACAAAGTACGTATTCAATGATTTCTTAACTAAAATAGCTTAATAACCAGGTGAAGTATATTTTGTGCAATAATACGAATGATTTATTATTATTGGCTAAATATCCACATTCCATTTTGATAGTTTTGTTACGTTATATAGATAGCTGTAATACGTCTGAAAAGTGTTATGAATATTTGTGAACTTTTTCTTCTTCTTCTTATTCATATAATGGAATGTAATACGTTTAAAGTAATTAGTTCTTTTACTAAATTTTTCATAGAACAATAAGAAAGTGTAATGTATTTGCATTCAACTGATTATGATTGAAAAGACCAAATACATGATATCATTTAAACCTGGATATTAAACAGCTAATTACATAACATCCTAATGAATATATCAATTCACATGTTTATATGGAAACATGTATAGAGAGGAGTAATCAAATAATGAAATTAAGTGTTATGACATATATGTTTAGATAGCTTTAGAAATAGTTAGTGACAAGTTCTCGGATAAATGTGGAAAGTAGAGAATCATGTTGTTTGATAAAAAAAGTTTACAATTAAAAAAGGCATAAAATTAAAATCAATACACTTGGTATTGTTTGGTTTGTATCTTCCCATTGAGGTTTAAGACTGCAATCGATCAGTCTGTTATTGGTATATGTGCATACTGTGCGTATGCCTCGATATTGCCCTAATTCACGAGCTTTTTGTAAGTAATGATGGATAGTAGCTAGCAGTGAAATCCAGGACGCGCGTTTCGTCCTATTTGGGACTCGCGATGGCGTTTGAAGTGAATGGTACTGGGTTCGAGTCCCAGAGTGAACATCAACTCTGACATGCAGGTACACCCAGCTGACGAGTCCCAAATAGGATTCCACTGCTAGCCACTACCCATCATTGCTTATTAAATCAATACGGCTTTAAAAATGTTATATTGAAATTGTTAACGACTAATTCTTAGGTTTATAGAAGCTTTGAATATTAACTAATTCAAACGCTTCTTATGTGTACAGAAATAACTTTACCATAACCTTGAATATGCTCTGATAATCTTTAAGTAATTTAATAGTCTAAGACAATTTCCAATACTTTCCAAATGATATTGATTTTCTTCCTCTTTTATTTACAATTATGACTTTGTTTATTTGAACTTACATTTGAATGACCCTAATTAGTTTTCATTAATAAAATGCATTAACAACTATATATGAGATCATATGGTTTAGAATGTGTTACATTTGAAATGATTTACGGTTTTATGTTTAATGACCAATTAACAGTGATCGCTTTTGATCATGTTGACAATTTTGTTTATCTTATTCATAAATTAATGCAAATAAAAAATGATTATAGTAAATAGAAATTACAAAGTATAACCTGATCATTTCGAAGGTACTGGAATGTGTATAAAATAGATAAACTTGTTTTACAATAAGTTGTATGCAGTTAAGTAGAATTGTGATGTGGATTACTTATATCCATACAAGTAGTATATAATGTTGGTCAGGCATAGAATGTATTTCATTAGAAGGTTGATAAGGAAAGAAGCGGAACGGAACGCAATTGGTATGAAAATGCATGAACAATGAAATCTGAGACAATGAATTGATGTTTGCAACAAGAACAGTCAAGTTTGAGATGATGAATTGATACATTGCAAATTAACTAATTACTATATGGTTATCAGATTTAGTGAGATGCTCTGTAATTTTGTGGTCAAATACATTCGATTGTCCCCACTCGTGTTCCTATTCAATACAGAACTATTAAATGAACTTCTGACCGTTAATATTGTTATGAACAAATTGTTTGCTCTGTATTGTTATATAATTGATTACCAAGAGATTCATATATTACAAAAAATAGTTGAATCTTTGATATTGTCATTATCAAAACAAAATTCTCAATGTTTACTTAATCTATTTTAGTGAAGGTAACCGATTTTATATTTTATCTCATTTCAGTATGTGTTAGTTTTGAAACAACCATTCACAAACTAGTTTCAGCTGTCGGATAATTAGAAATCAAAAAAGTATTAATCGACTGTTTAAGATGAATTCCCTATTTTACTTTTAGTCAAATGTTCGACAGTCAACTCCCATTGTTAACACGTTTTCATCCGATCATTGAAGTTACACTAAAATGGTTTACAACCTCAGTCTTATTTATTTCATGTTGTCATGTAGAAATCTTTTGATTTGTTAAATAATAGCTGGATAATTTTGAACATAACTTAGCACATCTAGTTTATTTATCTTACCAACTTATTGAAACTTTACTTAATGCTTCCTCATAGATGGGTATATAAAACAAACGTTCAATACAATACAACTTTCCCCCCTCCTCCAAATAAACAACCAAATTATGTTTGTTTGTATTAGATTGAACAAAAATAGAGGATGAATTCTTTCTTTTATTTTATTTCATATAGATTATTCAATTGGCTTGTATTTCCTTATTAAATGTTATCTATGTTAGATAAAATCCCTAACATAATTACTGAAGTCTTAAATGGGTCATTTGTAAATATATCACCTTTAAGCTATTTGTTTATATATCTATTATCCTTAAAAGAATAGTTACTAACTTTATCAAGGTTACTTAGTAGTAACAATAATTTACGAACCGAATTTATTCGATAAAAATAACATTAAATAATGACTGAACTAATGGTTTGTACTAAAAAGAATATCGTTAATTAAATAGAAATAATCGCTAACAATTAAAGAAGATTATAAACGGATTATTCGGACAATTATTTATGCTTTAATAGTTAAGATCATAAGTCAACTAAAGCTAGACTGTCATTGAAAAACTGGAAGCCATCCAAGACCGTTTCGTCCTATTTTGAGACACCTCAATACTGCGCATTCACAGTCCCGCCTCGCGGGATACGAGCTCAGGACCTATTGGTCTCGAGCGTGAACGCTTAACTTCGAGACCATTGAGCTGGCCGTCATCCAATTATGTTAATGTCTAACTTCAACTAATCCACGAAGTTGCGTCACCATCTATTATTGTCTTCAGTGAGTTACTATCTCAAAACTGACTCGGTTGAACTTACATATTACTTATTGCTTAAGATGAAAGCTTAGATGAAATTCAGTAATAAATCAACTTATTTTAATGGATAGCTACATCACTTAAATCACTATAGTTTCATTTCTAATATCCTATCTGTTAGTCATGCAAGTGGGCTTTGAAATGAACACACTTGAAAGGTGATAGATCAATTAATTAATTCTTCTGTGTATATAAGAAATTTACTTGACAATTATTATATTTCTATTATCTTTTACTTAATTTATCACATCTCTTGTATTGTATAATTTTGTATGTAATGTGTAATAGAAATGTCATTTATACTCTTATTTCATTTGCTCTGTTAGTTTATGAGGAGCGTTTTGAGTTATAACGGTTTCAGATTATCCGGTTGTTATTATTTTCGACTACGTTTGATGAGTGTAAGTTGATATATATCCACCTGTACGAATTGCTTGAATATAGCTAGTAAGCTGCAGTTTTTTATACTATAGGCAGATAGGGATTAGCAGTGGAATCCTTGGTGTGCGTTCAAATCCAGGAGTGAACATCAACTCTAAGATTCCGGTACATCCACTTGATAAATGTTCACTCATCATTTGACGATTCTTAAGAATTTGCAGCTAGTATATTACACGTAATTGAAACCAATACGATCATCATACCATGTCTTGAAATGATATAAAATAAAGAATACAAACCACTGAAATTTTATTAAGTAGTTCAATGGTATCATAATCATCAGAAGACATGAACATTACTTCTTTGATATCTTATGGAATTTCAAGTGTGAACTGCAGGAACTCTTGAGTTTTTAAGTCGCTATTGATTTACTGCAAGCCTTCAACTGATGAGTAACAAAAAAAACTAAATTTTTGTAATTATTCAAACAAAAATTAAATTATCAGAAAATGGTTTTGTGAGTATTATAGTAACTTAATAGTTGAGTTTATGGGTCTATTGTGGCTAAACCACCATAAAAAACCTAGAAGTACTCCAAAGTCGTTTCGTCCTAGTGTGGGGCTCCACAGTAGTACGCATCCACGACTAAACACCAGTTTTCTTTCCATGTTTCCATATTCTTGAGTTGTTAACATAAACTAAAAACCAATAAGAAATATTCTTCACAACTCCTTTAAATGTTTACTCTTTCTAAATTGTTCTGAAAATTCACATTTAAACAACAGAACTGTTAACTCAAATCTATAAAATCCACTGGTAGTATAAATACATTACATATGTAAAAATTGACTGTTTCATCAAATAACCAAATCATAGCATTTTCTCGTCAATAGACAATATTTTAGTAGTAGTTAAAGCACTCATAGCAACATTAACTGCTTTAGTCATCATCTCTTTTCTTATCGGAATTTGATTTATTACATAACTGATGATTATTAATGTCTAGATTAACTGTTATAATAATGAATAATTTAACAAGTTTACTACTAATAAAATCCATTTAATTATTAGTTAGAAAAATAAACCATTTGATCAAAACTCAAGAATCTATGGGTTAGTCACACCATCTAAGAATTCTGGATTGAATCTCTGGAATGATATGATGGAAAAAATAGTCAATTTTCGATTGATTTACTCATTATGAGTTTTATTCAACATTACTTCCGCTCGCATTCAGTGTGCTGATTACTCAATATAGTCATCGTAGTGTTTTGGGGTTAATAAATCATCACTTATTCCAGTCTTTGTGTTCTTACTTTCGCGTGATGGGAATTGCAGAGGTCCATCGTTCCGAGTATAAGTGACGTGTTTCCGACATAGCAATCAGCAATGACTAGATACAAGAAGTAGCATTAAAAGAGCCACGACAATAAGCATTCAAACCACAAATTATTACATGGAATGGTCATGTATTTGCACTCTCACACTACGATGAAACAACTATTTAATCCTTCATGATTTTTATTGGTTAATTAACCATAGTCAGTCTGCGATGTAGAACTCATTTAAATTTATGAAGCTGTAATTTTAACAACTAATTTGATCTGACTTTTATTTTTATGGGATTTTTTTTAATTAAAGGCAGTTTTATTCGTTTCATTTGGAGTTACGTAATAGATAAATAAGGAAATAGATTTTCATTTCAACAATCAACACATTAAACCTAATTGTTATATTCAGTTAGTTTTCTCTTTCTCAAAGCTTCTATTATTGACTTACTAACTTTCATAGTCTAAGATTGTAAATGTGATCAAGTGAATTAGATCGGCTCTATGAACAAGGCATGGTTAGGATACTAGCGACTAATTAATTAATTCACGATCAGAGTATATTCCGCATTTATTATGAGTTTTGATCAAGTTTTCTACAAAACAAATTAAACATTTTAAATGAAACAATTTTTATCCCTAAATCCACTTGGTATTGCTTAATTGAATCTTACCATTGATGTTTAGCACTGCAATTGATCAGTCTCTTATCGGCATATGTGCGTATTGCGCGTATTGTCTCGATATTGCATTATAAGCAAAGATGGATAGTGGTTAGTAGTGGAATTCAAGACGAACTCTTCATCCTATTTAGGACTCATTAGCTGGATGTACCTGCATGTCAGAGTTGATGTCCACTCAGGGACTCAAGCTCAGTACCGTTCGCTTCGAACGCTATCCGCTTAGAACGAGCAGTGCGTAACGGATTTCACTGCTAGCCACTATCCATCTTTGCTTATAACTTTTATCCCTGTTAACATATGCTTCATAAACCATGAAATTAATTACAGCAATCAAACAGAATAATAAGCGAATAAGATCAGTTAGTTTTGATGGTCAAGTCAACTTTATAAAGACTGAATCTGACCATTTTTAAACTGAACATATCGGTGTGATTGAGTATTACATGTAATCACTTCCGTTCATGGTACCCTTTTTACGTTAATCTCTTCTCTTACCACATAATTATAAGCATTCATCAATGCGTATTAAACTATTATTTTACTATGTTGATTATTGAGCATAAAACTTACAGCTTTATCCATTTTGTATATAACTTTTCAACTTTACAGATCATACATACTGTATGACATTTATTATTAAGTTTGGTTCATAAACATATACTAGTGTAGGCTGCATTATTATATTACATCGCATTATAGATATGTAATATACACTTAATTCATTAAGGGTATAGTTGATATGAGACATTTATATTCACATATATATGAGCATCACAAAACAATCCCTAAATTGAAATCCTCAAAGCTAAAAAAAAAGTGGACTATCAAAGAACATATTACACCGTGAATCGAAGGCAGACGTCAAAAGAATGGATAGCACTTGGGAAAAATTGGAAAGATGAGCCCAGGGTAGAATACGTTGAAAATAACTTAACAGGGACTTATGCTTTACGAGGGGTAACAAGGATAAGTAACTTCTAAGTACATAATTATTAGTGAGTAATATGTAAACACTGATGCTATGCATTAACATGTGATTTCACTTCTCAAAAATTCAACAGTTTCAGTTTTAACATTATAATGAATTAGATTCTTGTCTATAGAAACAAATCTCTTTTGATGTAAATACCTTTTTTGCTTAACGGAATACCGATATAATTATTATTGAATTCTATCTTTATTCCGAAAATAGTTACAAACACTGAAGATTTCATTCTTTTAAAGTTGACCATTATCCTACATCGATACCTATTAAAGAATAATTGACAACAATGAATCAGTAAGCAGTGGTTTCATTCTAGACAAATTCCAGTAATCTTCGTTATAAAATTCAATGTCAAGAGTGATTTAATTAAACTATCAATGACATACTGAATAATATCAAATTATCTATACTGAATTATGGGTTGTAATGGCTTCATCAATGTGCAAAAGACGCATTCATAAACCACGTTGCAAATTTGATGGAACATGGTAGATAACCTTAAGAGCTTTATTCATTTCAACTTGATGATCTGTGTTCACCAAGTGAGCTTACAATTCGGCAAATTCGTCATCGTGTAACAGAACATCATCCGTCGGGGTTGAGCAAAGGGAAGGTAAAAGTGATTAAATGTTTTATTCTCGCTCACTTGGTCGACATCGGTCATCAAATTGAACTGAATAAAGCTTTTAAGGTTATCCACTATATACTGAATTAGTTAAAATTAGGGATATATTCTATTAAATCATAATTCAGAAGAATAAATATGAAGTGACCTAGGGATGTTTATGTTGTTAGATTAAGGCAAGTTGATAGGTAAATAGTATTAAGGAAACAACTATAATATCATTTAACTTAAAATTAAAATTATCCTACATTATAGAAATGCAAAATACTCATTCATTTCATTGAATCTCATATTGAGTTGATTGTAATTAACAAAAGGGGGTGTATTAAAAAAGTAGGGATATATAAAATGTAATTAGAAACTAATCATGCATATTATAAAAAATTTCATAGTCTTTATTATTAAACTTTAGAATAAAAATAAATTTTTAATAGTTGAATTCATCAGTCAATTAAAGCTAGACCACCAAAGAAAATTTAGGAACAGTGGACAGCCATTTCGTCTTAGTGTAGAACTTCTCAGCAGTGTGCTTTGTAATTGATATGATAAAAAGAAAAGTCAAT